>NC_049982.1:30026724-30051133 GCF_000003815.2 Branchiostoma floridae
AACAAAGAACGTCACACCCCCGAGTATAGCCAAAAATCAATTCCCAAGGGAATGCGTTCGTGGAATTTTCTAAATTCTTTCAAAGCGATCGTAATACTGTAGAAAATGCCTCCGCCCCTGAGGCGTCGCCAAAAATACGTGGCGGACGTGGCCCCCCACGTACAGACAAATTGCACGTACGGCGGGTTGTGCCCTTAGCCTTACTCACCTTCATTGCGTAAGCGAAGGGATCCGTCCCACCCATGTGTAGGGTCTGGCTGTAGTAGATAGAGTAGTGTAGTCTGTGGCAGAGGATCGGCAGTACGACGCAGAACATCGCGACGAACAGGAGAAACACATCGTACAGAGGACGTCGGGCGCAACGCTTCATCGTGAAGTCAACAATATAACCACAGATAGTATTCACGGCGAAAGTCAACCAACGAAGACACTTGTTTGCGAAGAAACTCACATATATACAGAAGGAGACTTCGTCAAGTCGTTGCACCTTGCAGTTGGAAGTTTTAAGTAATGCTAACAATATCACTACTACCTTTCCTTCCAGGGTGGAAGAAATCGTCTACACATGGCGTGTGTCCCAACCACGTACACTTGGGGGGTTCCGTTACTTGGGGCGTGGTTAATAAAAGGTCATGACCTCAAGTGCAGGAACAATTTACTTTTAGAAGGGGGCAGTGTAAACAAAGAAATAATTACAATAATGATGAGATTACAAAAGATATTATGCACAAATGAAATGCATTCTTTTAATAGCGAACACTGGATGTGTAACAGCTTGTACTATCTGTAAATCCTCTAAAAACTACTGCTTATAATAAGACTAAGGAAGCTGGCACACCCGCTCAATGGTATAGCTAGCTATGGGACACCTGTTACCAAGGTCACAAGTATCAGAATATGGTATCTATATGTGACTTCTGCAAGTAGTGATAACAAAATCCATACAATTTCATATGTGAGAAACAACGAAGCAAGAACTGTGGTGGAAGAAGATGGAAGAAACATGGAAGAAGTACAAGCTGACTTTTTAGCACGTATGCGTTGGTTTGGTTGGTGGAATTTGCTGCACAGGTGTATCATATTGCAACTGCCTTTGTCGGCTGCAGTTCAATTGATCGCTAGACGCCATGCGTGTAACAGATCGTGTAACAGAGCCGCACGTGTGTGTCACTGTGTCAACAGAAACAGGACACTTGATCTCTAGACGCATTGTAAAACAGGTCATGGTGTGACGGGAGAGCTTGGCATGAGCTTGTAATGTCCCAAAGAATTTGGCTCCTAATGGTATCGATAAGTCTGCCGTTTTTTTTTTTTTCTAAATCAGGTTCGTAGGGCCTGATGTTACCATCATGAAGATGAAGAGCGGCCCATAGCGATAACTGTAGCAGCATTTCTTCTTACTAAGTCAGAAACATCAAGCTTAGGCAAGCTTGACTTCACTGACTCAATAGGCGAAGCAGGGGTTACGAGGCTGCTCGGGAAATTCCCTACCGCATTTTGGCCGGAATGGTTTGATCCGCTCACATCGCACCATCGCACATGTGGCGGGTTCTTTTACGTGCCCGGGGTGTGGCTCTCCCCAGACACGGGACCTCCATTTAACGTCCTATCCGAGGGACGACTCATTTTCACTTGAGTAAAGTCGTGTTAAGTGCCTTTCCCTAGGGCACAAGACCGGTAGCACGGCAGGCGGATTCGATCCCGCAACCTCTCGGTCAAGAGGCGAACAATATACCACTGCGCTACACGGTCCCACACAGGTTCTTTTATGTGACGAGATTTGACGCCTGAGCAACCCAATATAGCTGAGTCAAGACTGTAGTCAAGACTGAAAAGACTGTAGAATTCAGTACATAGCTTCTGTGTAATGTCTATTATTAAATTATCTTCTAACTTTGTCGAGAAAATTATGATTTTGCTGCCGTGGATGTGTGTGTGTGTGTGTGTTTGTGTGTGTGTGTGTGTTTGTGTGTGTGTGTGTGTTTGTGTGTGTGTGTGTGTGTGTGCCTGTGAGTGTGTGAGTGTGTGTGTGTGTGTGTGTGTGTGTGTGTGTGTGTGTGTGTGAGTGTGTGCGTGTTTGTATTGCATGCAACCTTGGTATATATGGCATTAACACGATAAACAAGAGCCAGATGTACCACTTCTGTGCCGCCACAGAAAGTACACACACATCCACGACAACAAAATCGTAATTTTCTGGACAAAGAAATATAAAATGGACATAACACCTTAGTTATGTACTGAATGCTACAGTACATACTTTTAAGCGTTTCTTGAATCAAACAAATTTCACCCACACAATGAATTTCAGCCAGTACCTTTTCCTCCCTAATGTATAGTTTTCATTACTTCACCAGAACAATTTGTCACAAAGTAATTGCAAGACCTATACAGACATGTAAACAGACAGGACAGTGTCCGGTGAATATTTACACTTGCCTTGATTGAAACGACGCATGAGGAAAACAACTGAAATGAAGTAATATTCGTCCATGTGTCCGTGAGGTTTGCAACTGAAATGACATTCAAATTGTTCGTACCTACCAATGGCGTTACATACAATAATATAAGGACTTTTGGGAAATAATTTCAAACAACATATTAATACAACAACGCAATTTTATTACACATTAAAACTTTATTTCCTTACCAATGATGTGTCATCAAATCTTCATCAACTTTATCAAAACACAGTTACAAAACGTTGGCGATTGTATCGCACTGATAAATAGACAATGTGTGTGATGAATATTTAGACTTTGGTTGACGTGGTAACTCAAATAGCTTTCAAACTTTTCATATGGTGAGGAAGTTTTCCTCAGACAAATTTCAAACAACATGGTTACACGAAGTTGACGTTGGCAATTACTACACAAGAATAATATGCAATGCATATTCAGAAAGCCTTTGATTGAAATTATGACGCAGGAGGAAAAAGAGTGAGGCATAGTCATTCATCAATTATCGGAGCAAGCGCCGGTCTCGTATTTTCTTCTCTCCGCACATTTACGTTTTGTGCATGAAGCAACAGAAAGGCACCCATGCACCCGTTCTTCAGGTAGGCCGGTACCTGCTTACTTTGTTTGCTTAGGGCAGTCCGTTGGTGCCGACGACTGCAACACTGCTAGCTGTCCGCATGAGTTCTGATGTGGCTGATCAGACCGATTCTAGATCTGCATGTCCATCTGCTGACGACGCATATGTAGTTGCCGGGTGTGTGTGTCGTTCGAGGGCTACTGATGTCTTCTGCTCTCCTCGCACTGCTGGTTGTAACTAGTACATGTAGCAACTCCCGCAGTGCATTCCCGTCTCCATCTATTTCTGTCGGCAGCAGAGACCACAAGACCCTCAAGTTTTTGTGGTTTGCCTTTAGGTTGTCCTTGAAGCGTTGTGCTACACCAAATCCCCACCCCCCACCTTCCCCTTGCAGTTTGTTTGCCATAGGTGAGTACAATGGCCGGTATAGGCCGATACCAAAGCATAGAGCTATGACAAGTGTATTGGTACGGTACCAATAGGCTTCCGCAAAGGAAGTAGAACAATTCAAATCGAGAATATCTGTCCGAGTAATCTTCTATACTCTATTTCTAACATCTGAAGCGCTTTTCAGATGACGTATACTAGGCCAAAGGTTTCCAAAATCTAGCACCGAGCTTTCATCGCTTGTGAAAAAGAAACGTATTTTTCAGCAGCGAAAGCTGAAATTAATTTCTCAATCTGTAGCCCACAAATTACATATTTGAAAAAAAAAAACACAGGCAAAATGTATCCATATTAAGCATAGAAATTGGATCATTACTGAGAAGACTCAGCTGACACCATCTTGTGCGGAATGCTTCCAGACCAGTATGCTGAATATACAACCTACAGGTAAGTCATAACCATTTTTTTTCGGACGAAAGTTATATATCCGAACAGACCGAATGTATGTGAGAGGTGGTATGAAGGAGATCGCAGCCATATTGTTTTTGCTTCTCTTGGTAGCTGCCTGTGCAGCTTCATATAGTCAGACCTCACCTCCTTGTAAGACAGCTGCATGGTTGAAGTGTGTGCCTATCAGGGACAAGCCGGAAATTTCACTCGATGAGAGGTCTGGCACACGTGTATGTGTGGTGTGTGAGGGCCTGGACAATGGTCTTGCCTACGGAAGTCATCTTACTTTTCATGCTAGGGCCGAGCTTGTTGCAGTAAGAGGATATCCATTCCATGTCGTATCGGCAACGACTCTGAAACCCCTCAAGCATTATGAGGTAAACACCTTGGCCTTGGTAGATGCTAAGATCACCGATGTGGAGAACAACACCTTCGCTGGGTTGTCCAGTCTTCGCCAACTGTCGCTAGATTCTAACAGGTTAACACATGTCAAACAGGGCTGGTTTCTAGGCCTGGAGAATCTCCTGACACTCATTTTGTCCAACAACCACATCAAGAAAATTGATCCTGGCAGCTTCGAGAATCTAGCTCGCCTGATCAACTTGAATCTACGGAGCAACCTGTTACACGTTGTAGACCCTGCCTGGCTAAATGGGCTAATATTCATCAAGGCCATAGACCTGGGGTTAAATAAAATCAGCATCATTTTACCAGGATCATTCAAACACCTACCCTTGACCTGGTTAGACCTAAGGGGTAACGATCTGTCATCATTGAATGATGTGCTTTGGGGAGAGTCTTATCCATTAAGACTCCATGTCGGCAGTGACATGTTGTCATCTATTCGTGATGGGACACCACATAGAATGACGTGGAGCCTACATCGGGAGGATAAAATGATGAGAGGGTCACCAGCAACATTGGTTGTTGAGGTGCCCAAGTTCCTCTTCTGTGTCAGGCTGTACCAAGGGCCTAGTAGGCACAACAGAGCAACTGATGAAGTCTTGTTCCGGTGGATGTCTGGTGGCAATCGTAGCACATCATGTGGTGGTTTGGATCGTACCATCTCCATCCAGGATCCTGTAGTTGTCTTGGCTATTGATGGCTCTCTTGGAGACAAACTGGTCCCCAAAACGCTTGACCAGTGCAGGCAGGTTTGGAAATACGATGGGGGTGTTTCCGTAACAGTTGGATCTGTGGAAAGTCCACTCTTCCGACTGGTTTCGTTGGCTACAGGTAATGCAACTTTTGAAGGCGTTGCCATGTCATTCATTGAGGCAGAAGACACAAACACACTGTCTACAACAGAATCCGAATGCACCCACCAAAAGGATAGCAACCACTCAAACACCACGCATGACAATACAAGGAATATACCCTGCATTCTGATCACTAAAGATGAACACATGAAGTTGTTCTTCACCATTCCCCAGGTGCAATGCCAGACACAGACAACACCAACAACCACTTACAGAACAGATACTAACGACTCAGGCAGCCTGTCACACTACTTTGAGTTCACAGAAAAAGACATCTTCACATCTTCACAAATGGGAGACAACTATACACTGCAGGCGAGTGACACACCTGAACAAGATGTACCCACAACAGCAGATCACGGTCTCATCTCAGTTGTCGTCTCGGTTGTGCTTGGTCTGGTCGTGCTGTCCCTTGTAGTGCTGGTATGGAAAGTATGCTCATCATGGCAAAGCGTTGAAGATGGGAGGGCCAGCGACGATGCACACTTTTGGACAATCCCGCTTGGGGTTGCCCTCCCCGGCTTGCTGAGGTCGGCGTCCCTTCCCACCTGCTCGAGAAAGATGGCGTCGGATGACGTAGCCTCCTGTAGGTCATTACCGGCTGTCCTGCACCCCATCGAGCCTTCTTACAGCGAGATCCCAGATGACATAGCAGCTGCTCAGAGGCCATTGCCTCGTCTCCCTCATGAATACTGGGAGATTCCAGATGCCGTCATGGTACGGTCAGCTTCTCTCCCTGTAGTAAGGTGCATTCTCAGGGACGATGCGGTATCATGTATATCGCTTCCCGCCTTCAGTACGATCCCTGCTGATCACCGGGCCGCTGCACATCGCCCTCCGCCTGTACCAACACACACCTACGGTGAGATCCCAGACGATGATGAGAGCGGACCTGTCCCTATCTATGCTGATGCTGCAGATTGTTCACGTCATCATCTCGTCACAAACAGGAGAGAGAATCGACGGGCTTGCCGAGATAGTAACACAACCTCAAGTAGACACCTATCTGGAAGTTTCCTTGTCACATATGGGTTGACTGAACAGGCTAGAGCCCAACGTAGCAACGTTTACAGAGATCCTTCTGAGGTCGTATTCATGAGAGCACCTAGACAGCTGAGGACAGCTTTGGTAACTCAGCCTGCTGACCAAGGTTTGGGTGCGTACGACAATGTCACAGATGCTTTCCTGTCCCTTCCTCTTGTCACAGAGCCAAACACCTATGTGCAATGTGATATTCTAGGGGAGAGAACCCATATAACAGGACGGCCGACGTCCCCTCCTCTTGTCACAGAGCCTAACACCTACATGCCATGTGAGATATCAAGGGAGGGAACCCGTATCACACCACGGCGCGCCTCCCTTCCCCTTGTCACACTGCCTAACACCTATGTGGAATGTGATATTCTGGGGGAGAGAATCCGTATCACACCACGGCGTGCGCCCCTTCCTCTTGTCACACTGCCTAACACCTATGTGCAATGTGGTATTCTAGGAGAGAGAACCCGTATCACACAACGACGTATGTCTCTTCCTCTCGTTACGTTGCCTAACACCTATGAGCAAAGTGATTTTCTTGGGGAAGGAACCTGTATTATACCACAGCGTACTTCCCTTCCCCTTGTCACAGTGCCTAACACCTATGTGCAATGTGACATTATGGGGGATAGAACCTGTATCACACAACGGCGTCCGCTGGTTACAGTGCCTAACACCTATCTGCAATGTGAGATTTCAGGGGAGGGAACCCCTATCACACCACGCCGTGCGTCCCTTCCCCTTGTCACACTGCCTAACACCTATGTGCAATGTGATATTCCAGAGGATAGAACACGACGTATCACACCGCAGCGTACGTCCAATTCCACACTGCCTAATACCTACTGGCCATGGGATATTCAAAGGCAGAGAACCCGTGTAACAGGCAGGCGTCCGTCCCTTCCCCTTCTCACGGTGCCTAACACCTACATGCCATGTGAGATATCAGGGGAGGGAATCCGTATGACACCCACTTCCACATTCACAAACACTTACTGGCCATGGGGTATTCCATAGGGCATTTTCTATCCACAATGTGCGGATACCTCTGTCACACACACACACGTGCACACACACTAACACACGCCCACATACACACACGCCCACAGTCGCAAACACGCACACACACACACACACACACAAACACATACACACACACACACACACATTTTCATTACTTCAACAGAACAATTTGTCACAACATAATTACAAGACATTCGTAATTGCACCACACTGATAGACAGACAAGACAGTGTACGATGAATATTTAGACTTGCCTTGATTAAATCGACACATGCATGAAGACAACTGAAATGGAGTAATATTCGCCCATGTAACGTTTATAACTAAGTTGAATTTCACCTTTTTCGTACCTACCAATGATATCACATCATATGATTAGGAACTCTTTGAGACAAATTTCAAACAATGCAATACCCCACTTTCAAACGTCCCTTCCTACCGATGATATGGTTTCAAATATATTCATCAAATTGCTCATATCATGGTGACAAAAACGTTGGCAATTGCACGGCAATAACAAACAGGCTCGCTTTGTGATGATTATCAAACTTGATAGAATTTGACGCATGGAGGAAGTCAGATGATAAAAGAGCCATTCGTATGAAGGTGGTAACAAAAATGACATTCAACCTTGTTATGATACAAATGAGCAGAAACTTTTCCTCAGACACTAAAATTATTTGAGACTTTGCTTGTTCAAGATAACCTATGGCACCCCTCGTCTCTCTTTTGTGATGGATAGTCAGCTCGAATGTAAAAAGACTTTTTAATTGAATATTTAGCAAGTTAAAACGGCTTGCTAAGAAATAACCATCACTATTAGCGACCCTGACCATGGTGCTAAACACTATAGCCAAGTCTATTTTCCTAAAACTTTTAGGGAAAAAACGTTATTACTAGAAAGTTAAAACTAGTTCACCTTTATCCGCGGGGTATCCTATATTCGTTTTGTTTTCAAAACAGGGTTTTCGGGGGACCAATAACGTTTGGTTTCGAATTGCAATATTTTCAAAATTTTGCAGTTTAAAACCACCGTCCACTTTATATCCCAAGATATTAATACCCTGTTTGGAAAAACAACGGATATAGGTTACCCTACGGATAAGGGTGAACTAGCGTTACATGGATATGACATTGACTGATTCAGTAATTTCTACATGTCAGGGAAAACGAGCTGAGGAATGAAGCATTTTTAGTTATACCGTTCGTTTTTTAGGAGTTGTAGAATAAACATCGATCTGGCCTCTTGTCGAATGTATTAGGCCAACAGGGCTTGTACACGAAGAGAAAAAAAACTACGAAATCTAACAAAAACAGTTAACGGAATATAAAGGTTTAGTTTATAGCGTTGGGTGAAATGTTTGGTGGTTAAAATATTTCTGACCCCCGCAGCCTAATTGAATTGTAGTGTTGGTAGACACAGGTGTGAATATGGAATATGAATATGTAGAAGTAGTAAGGTGGTACGTGATGGTGACAGCCAGTCCAACATCACTATATCATCATATTACAGCCAGTACAAAGGTAGAATATGCTTGAGGAATATTGTATTATTATTATTGCGTAGAGTGAATGTTATGTAATAATCTTAATATCTAAAACATCGTTGCTTTGGCCTATTGTTGAAACAGGTGTGAATGTGGAATGTTAATATGTAAAAGTAGTACAGGTGGCGCGTGACAGCGAAAGTCCATCTTTATCATATAATATATCACAGCCAGTCCAATGACGGAATAGCATGGATGAATATTGTATAAGAAGAGTCCATGTACTAGAATGATCTTCAAATCTAAATTATTGTTGATTTGGGTCCATGTTGGGAATATAAGAATGACAGAACCAGTACATTTACAAAGAAAAACGAAGCTGACAAACGTTAGCTGAATATAAAAGGGATATACGTTCTAGTGTTGTGTCAGGTGATTCGCTAGCTGTAAAAAAAACTGATTCCAGTGCTAAAGGAGTGTCACGTGACAGTAATAAGTCCAATAAGGAAATAAGCTTGAGGAAAATTGTATTAGTTGAGTCAATTCTATGGAACTTAATTTATCTTCAAATGTAGCATATTCAACAAAAGAGTGCTTTTGCCACCTGTTGGGATTGAAAGGTTAACAGGGCATGTACATTCGAGAGAATCAACTTTGTAACCGGAAGCTGTGAAAAAGTGTTTGTTGATTATTAATGTACTTTCTAGCAAAGCGAGCCTCATTGAATTCCACCGCTTGTGGCAAGTTGTGCAGAAGTAGTAAAGTGTCACGAGATAGTAGGAGCCAGTCCAATGGATGAATAAGATTAAAGCATATTGTGTCCATTGATTCACAGGTAACTTTTTTTTTTTAAACTACATCTTCACATATGGAGTTGTGTAACATTAACCCAATGAGCTGTGACTGTCAGGCCTCAATATATCGGAGCAGGGCAAATCATAGGAACTTGTACTAACTTTACATCGATATCTACAGCTTAACTCTTGACAAACACGGAGCTTGCAATGATCACGGACAAAAACTACGTATTCAAGCGGAGATATGTTGAATGACAAAATCGCCCAGAAAATATATTTTGTCGGGAGCTCAACTCCCGTTATTCCTGTAAGGAACATATTGGAGGACAAAATCACATCTTAAAGAAACCTTTGGAAGACAGTGCTGTGTACGCCTATATGGAGAAAACTTAACAGTTCTGAACTTCACATCGCTACCATTACCATTTACATAAGTGATATTATACTCTATAACGTGCATATTCATACTACACTGTAAGCGAGCTGCTCTCAATTCCCGAGGACACATGGACCCTACGACTATAAATGATGAAACTGCTGTAAGACTTCGAGACACCCGCGATTAAGTTTCTTACTGGTCGCGACAATGATACAGCTCATCACGGAACCACAGTTTACAGATGTCTACGTCTCGGTCTCTGCTACCCAGCTGACCCAATCTGTACCGGACGAACTACGTTGGCTATTATAGGGAGAAAAACATCGCCAGGGGACTTTTGCTATCAAATGAGTTGACAATGGGAAACATGAACCTAAGTTTGGACTGACTCCCCTGACGAATTTCCCGAATTCTACGGTCCCCCCGTAAGAAGGCCTAGTGGAGGCTACGTCTGACCAGTGTGAAACTGTCACATTCCCTACATATACAAAGTACAAAAATGCGTCCGTCATAACTAATAGATTCATCATATTGGACTGTGGCGTGGTCCGGTTCTACTCCACACGGCATCTTAGCTGAGGATCTGTATCTCTAAAGCATGTGTGACTCTCCATCTTGGACTGTTTGGTTTCGCTGTCTGCAAGGAGACCTGAATTTCGTCTTCATCATTAAGACACCTGGATATACAGGGTCATCAGATTCGAATATCTCGTGGATACTTCATCGCACTTCTTGATAAATCTATGGTATGACGCTAGTAGGTCAAATGTGCTAGAAGACTGGACTGCAACAGGAAAACACGAGCGTTAATCTACATTGGCTAGTTTAATTTACCTTTGGCAAAATGTATTATACTTGTTATACCGAGGCTCTGACATGTCAAAGCTCATAGTCTTTTAATGTAGAATTTCTTTATCCATCCTTTTGTTGGTGACTGATAAAAATAATGCTACAAGTCCAAACTTAAAACCTCAATTGAACTGTCTATATTTAGCTGTTTAATACATGTATTGATATCAAAAACAGTTTTGCTGTCTTGATGGTAGTTGAATCCCTTACAACACAATATATATCTAATTGTATTGTACATGTCGTGGTGAGTATCCTTGTGAAATTTTCTGCTTTTAACTAAACAGTAAATAAGGCCTGTTATTGTGTGATTAAGAAAACTTCTTTTTTACATTTGTCTGGTGATTTGAAGCATACGTTTTAGGAAATAATGTAATTAACACAATTCATACGTTTTAGGAAATAATGTAATTAACACAATTCATACGTTTTAGGAAATAGTGTAATAAACACAATTCATACGTTTTAGGAAATAGTGTAATAAACACAATTCATACGTTTTAGGAAATAGTGTAATAAACACAATTCATACGTTTTAAGGAGTAGTGTAATAAAAACAATTCTCAGTGCGCTTTGTCATGACGTCATCCTTGAAACATCATAATCATATGATGTTAGTTGTCAACTTGTATGTAATACGAGTCTACCACACGACTGTAACTTTGTGCACCAAAATCTTCTTTAATACAGAAATAAAAGACTTGTTGGCTGTACTACCATGTTTTGTCACTTCAGTTCATGTTACAACAGTTTATGGTTAATCTCCAAGCAGATCCTACGGTGCCATGAAATAGTATCAAAGCTGGCCAAGGTTTTGATACTGTCGTATGTCACCGTAGGATCTGCTTGGAGATTAGTTTATGGTGTAAATTCTGAAAATCTAGATAACTTCAATCTTTTCGTTGTTGTTTTACCAATATTGTTTATTTGCGTTCTCTCTCATAACTTTACTGAAAATTAAGGTACTTCTTGTTTTTCTGGAAATAAGAATATTAATTTGCTAAGTATCCTTGTTTTGATGTGGTCAGGATTAATGGGCTGTGGCGTAGAAGGGGCGAAGCGGTAGGGTGAAGTTATGACGGAAGTTCATTGTACAGATCAGCTGCAATGCCTACATTTATCGCTAGATGTCAGTGCTAGACCGTGAGGTGAGTGACCTAGAGGACAGAGGACGGTCAAACAGGAAGAACAAGCAGAACTGGGCAACCCTGGCTGTTTGTTAACAGCTGAACAAATACATAAATAAGTAAATAAACAAGCAGAAGTCACCAAGGGTTCAATACTCAGAGACAGCCAATTCAAACCAAGTAAAACTCAGCACCAACAGGCCACGAAACAAGAAACGTTATACAAGAACAACAAGAAGTATTAGTCGGGAATCAGGTGAGGCAAACTTTGGTTACCTGGTGTGATATCGGAAGGCAGGTGTCACCAAGAGTTCAATACCCAGACAGACAATTGAGAACTATACCAAGTCAAACTCAGCACTAACAGACCACTTCCAACGAAATAATAGTCGTTATACAAGTAAAAAAAACGACAACAATGATCATTCTGAAATCAGGTGACACAAAATTTGGTTTCCTTATGACTGATACGATATCGGAAGACAGGTGTCACCAAGAGTTCAATACGCAGACTAAACTGAGCCAATAGACCATGTCTAGCTAAACAATATACGCCAAACAAGGACAACAACAATGAACCAGGTGAGTTGCTTTTCTGGTGTCATATCGTAGGACAGCAGGTGCTTCTTCGTCCTGTTGGTACAGGGTTTATTCAGCATTAGTGGTGGATACAAAACCGTTTTTTTTTTCTTGTTGGACCAGTCAGGAAAAACCGAGCCTAAAAAAACTCAGTGGATCGGACGTTGGACTGATTAAAAAATGAACAGATTATACCGACTCTATGGCGGCAGGCATTCACGTGCTTTGAGGCTTATTGGTCCAAGAGATAGCAAGAGCGAAGTGGACCAGAGTTGATTTTTGTCATGTTTCTACAGTCAAACTTGGTCTAACAGAGACAATTGTTGACGTGAAAATAGGAATTATTATTCCAGATTTCTTTGTAGTGAAATGGACCATCGTTTTGAGTATTTCCATATAATATTCACAAACAATTAGGTCCATGTTCAGGTCAGGACCTGGACCTGATCTTCTGGACCTGGACCGTAACTGTTTCTGTACCGGTATCCACCGTACCCCACCCCTTTTCAGTACCGTGCATAACGGTGATATCACTCCCTGTAAATAGCGTTGCGATATCAAGACAAAGAATGCTACTTTGTGTCACATTGTCAAAACCAAAGGTCACGTTGGGCGGGGGTGAAAGTGGGGAGCTAATGTCACCACAAGGGGTTGGCGGAAAAACCTGACCAGTCCGGGTAGTGGAAAAACCTGTCTAGTGTAGAAATAGTGTTTGCATAGGGGCGACAAGTCTAAGATTACTAAGAGGATAAAAAAAACAGTAATTGAAATCATAATTTGTGCAAAAACAACTCGTGGATAGAAAAAGAGAAATCAATCACATTTATTTTATCGGAATACGTGTCTGATTTTTCATTTCACTTTTTAGTCATCGTATTACAACTCAGTTAGCCATTTGCGTCATAAAGCTTGGGTGCACTATATGCATATGATTTCGAATACTACGTAAGAATACGATTTTTTATACTTTTATGCATGGGGTTGACAGAAAAGGCTGGACTGTCTACCTGGTTATGCACATTCATAATGATCACTCCTGAAGATATGGATCATAGACTTAGTGATCAACATGACGTCAGCCAAGTATCATCATTATGTCCTCTCTTTCAGATCAAAGAAAGTACAGTTTGATGTTCAATTGATCATCAGCAGGTTTGTCAAGATGGAGGTCATCTCTACAGTTATCCAGTTGGCTGGAGGAGCCATACTGACCATTCTGGCTCTGGCTGTCTCCGTATACTACACTGAGCCTGCCTATGTCGTGCATTTCTTTTTAAGGTAAAATTCACAACTGCCTGATTGTTCGGGCTTCACACAATATAAATTGTATTTCCTTTGCTTTCCTTTCATTCAAGCTTAGGCCATGTTGATTTGATTATATGGATGACATCCTCTGGGAACTCCAAAACTGATGCGAGCGAGCGAATAAAAAAAAAGTTTGACCAAAAAAAAAGTTGCCTTCAGTATGAAATGAAAGTGGCCAGGAAGGTTGAACATAGGACAAAAACACATAGTATGGTATACCAACAGTTAGGTGTAGGGTCCAGTACATCATACGGGTGCAAAAGATTTTTTTTTCTTCTTGGACCAATCCGACAAAAAAACAGACCTGAAAAAAATTAGAGGAACAGGTTTCGCCAATTACAAAATGGACACACTATGTCGGCAGGCATTTGGGGTCTTACGGGGGGGGGGGGGGGGAGGGGGGCAAGAAGAGAACAAGAGCGAAGTCAAGTAGAGTGTATAGTCAATTGTACCAAGTTTCTACAGTCAAAGGTACAGAGACAGTTAGCCTTTATTACATGGAGATGGGATTTTAAAATGCCAGTGGGAGTCCAAAAATCCACCAAACAAATTCCTTTGTGGCAAAATTGACCAATTACCATTGTTTTGAGTATTGCCAGTTATCAAGTTTCCACAGACAATCAGGTCCAGGTTCAGGTCCGGACCTGGAAATGATCCTCTGGACCTGAACAGCACCTATGCCTGAATTTTCTGTACTGGTACCTCCTCCTACCAACAATCGATTTTTTCTTTCTGTCCTTTCACATCTTATTCTTTGACTTAAGATTTATTTTGGCATTCTATGGCATCTGTTTTCTGATACTTTTTTTTTCAATCTACCGAATATTTGTGCTCATTTTACAGCTGCTTTGCACAATTTATTGTGTGGTCGAAAACTTTTTTTTTGGAAATGGCCGAAAATTGGTGCGAGCGCGGATGTCATCCATATAATCAAATCAACATGGCCTTATCTGTATTGAACCATTACAATCATGAACGTACTTCTTAGAGCACCACCTTGCTCTATTTCAGGTCCTTTCTCCATTTATCACTGCAATTATGCATTCAAATAAAGTTAAAATAGTGCAAGAAAATATGGTAATTATTTTACATCAATCTTTTTATTGCTTCTGAGAAAAAGAAGGTATTGTTTTCAGTCTTTGCTTCAATATCTCATTAACATGTAAGTATTCCTTCCACCTAGCACATGCTCCTTTGTCAAGTATGAAAATAAAACAGTATTTAAGTCTAAATTACAAATCATGTACACGTATATTCTACTTGTGACTTTTAGAACATCTTCCACGGTGCCATGTCTCTGGACCAGCTATACCAGTCTCGTCCCGTGCCCAGTTTTGGGAACCACCGATGTCCAATCAAAGGACTGTATCTGTGCGGAAGTGGTGCACACCCGGGTAAGTCACACATCTTATCTACCTTGGTTCAATTACAATGTCAGAGAATTTTTTTTTACTGTAAAATTAATAAAATGAAAGGAATAGCGCAGGCTTTATTGAAACGACAAAAAGTACAATGACTTTTATATGGTCAAATATATACAAAAATGTGGATACACTTATAAATCTTAAAACCCTACCAACTAAACAATATAGGATAATAAGAAAAGCTCCATACAATCAGGTAGTGCTAAATAAACATCTCAGTGTATCTTTTCTAATCACAAAGCAATCTTTTATGTAGTTAGTAAACCTATCTTCAACAGCATAAGGGGTGTCAGATCTAAAGATATACATGTATTAGTAAAATCTACTTCTGGTATAGAGTATAAATGTGCACATTTTCGTTGAATCATGTTTGGTCCATTTTGTGTTTTTGTCGTCTATTGTATCAGGCTCTTTTGTGGAGATGTGACGTTAACCTTTACTTAAAGTACATCATTCTACAGCATCAAATGCTCTATCTGAAGTTCTTTTCCTGGGACATTTTTTGGGCAAGAACCTAAATAGCACCCTGACAACAACTTGCAGCAACTTTGAAACATTTAAAAAGTGGATATTTTGAGAAAATGATGCTAAGGCCACAGCAAGTAAATTTTGGGTAAAAAAAAAACAATCATACCTAAAGTTTCAAAATAGACACCATAAACGTTGTAACAAGATTTGAGAGTGACAGAACGTGGCAACACAACTAGCAAGGCATTCATTCATGTACTGAAGAAGTGAACTTGTGTAGTAAAAGTGATACTCGTGTGGTACACTGGTATCACTTGCCAAGCTGACAACTACATTCATGGCTTCTATATTGGTGGCACTTTTACAACTATCCAACAAGTTTCACTGCTGCAACTGCAGTCATGGCTACCTCCCTAGTGTCACTTCTATAATATTTAAGTATAATCATTACGCTACAACACAACATGTTTGCCTATTTTGGTCTATCTGACCATCCCTGCCAAAGAGGAAAAAAAATTTTTTTTCTGAAATCAGGCAAAAATTAACATTTACTTACTGTGGCCTAAGTATCATCACCTTAAATTTTGATTCCATGGCACGTGTTTATGTTCCAGGTGGAGGGGTGATGGGAGCAGCAGGAAAGAATGCTGCAAGCGTGGCTCTCGCTGATCTCAGGAGATGAAGTTGACTATCATCTAATAGATAACAATGCTAACTATTATAATCATATTATACAATATTCAATCATATTTTACTAACAGTGGGAAAGAAATTACCTTACTTAGGGCTATAAACCTAGTTAACTTAATTGACATATTTCATGTTGATTTAAACCTTCAAATTTATTGATATAATATTTCAAGCTCATACCATGACTACTATATATTTTATCCATTGTTTTAATTCTATTGTGAATCAAGTTAAATGAACAAGTGCAATTATTAGACACAAGTTCCGACTTTCGAGGAAAATTTTTAATCCTTACATTGTACAATGTAGATCCATTGATATTCTTATTATATACGCAATTGTGTATCCAAAATGTATGGTTCAGATTGTGTGTCAGAAATGAACAGACTGGTCAATAAATCATACCATTGAACTTCTCAAATAGAAAAAAAATGCACAGGTCCCTTGTGATCTCTTAGTAAGGCTTAGGTCACATTTCCAAACCGGGGCCCGGCCGGTCAGCTTTCGGGAGCGAAAACAATTATATAAGAAGTATCAAAATTCACAAAAGGTGGAAAGAAGATTCCTGGGCAGGATTTTTGTATATTTCCAGGTAGACATTGTAATTTTTCGTTTCTTAAAACATCCCGGCCGGGCCCCGGTTTTGGAACGTGACCGAAGCCGAACCTTAAGCTAAGGGCACAACCCACCGCACGTGCAATTTGTCCGTACTTTTTTTTTTTTTTAGAGGCCACGTCCGCCACGTATTTCTAAAAACGTTCAGGCTGTACAGGGTAGGCGTGTCGCCCGTACTGGCACGTACGTTGGGGGGGGGGGGGGGGTGTCCATAGCCCGATGGCACACAAAGTTTTGCCTGCACGTAAAGTTCTACGGCATGTCTGCGTGCTCCAAAATCCGCCGGATTCCCTACGTGTTCGTACGGAGGCGATACTTACCACTTACGGATCCCAAATGATTGCCCACATTTTAGCACGTAGTCAGCACGCATTTGCACGTACGGCGGGTTGTGCCCTTAGCTTTATATTTCACCGATAACAGATTTCATAGACAAAGAAACAGATTTTCTCCCATTGTATTTTTTTCTCTCAATAATAAATGGTACTTTTACATCTTGCTTCATATTTTGTATAAAGTCAAGGGTCACAAAAATCCAACTTTGGTCCTGTGTGGTTGCTTGATCTAGTCAGTTTATATAACCTCGTAGCCGGCGCATGCCTCTACTGTCATATGTTACATTTCGAAAAAGTAGTCTGCTAACGAACCAAAGTTGCATTATAGTACTTGAATGCAAATTTTGTACATTCGCAGACTACTGTTGTAATTACTATTTATTTTATAGTTGGCCCAAAAGGAAATAAGCTGTTAGACCAGTTTACTATTTACTTAAAGCAAACCTCCTTGCTCAAAGCGACTTGACTGGCAGTGTCTGCTCTCTAGTTTTCTCGGGAAAAAAAGGTACACAGAATTTCATTTTTACCCCGCAAAAAAAATAAGATCGTGCCTTTTATGTTGACATGAACATGCATGACATATTATGTTACTGATGAATTGAATACTACTAGCCTAAGTTCTTTTCTGTGTGTGTGTGTGTTTTGTTATAGAAAGCGATGGTTGTTTGTGTCTAAATCGAAGGGCACAACCTGCCGTACGTGCAAATATGTGCTGTTTACGTGCCAAAACGTGGGCAACCTTTTTGGGATCCGTAAGTGATAAGTACCGCCGCCGTAACCCGTCGTACGTGCAAATACGTGCTGTCTACGTGGCTGCCAAAACGTGGGCAATCTTTTTGGGATCCGTAACTGGTAAGTACCGCCGCCCTACGAACTAGTAGGGAATACGACGGATTTTGGAACACGCAGACACGCCGTAGAACTTCACGTGCAGGCAAAACTTTGTGTGCCATCGGGCTGCGGCTTCGCCAGTACGTGCCAGTCCGGGCGACGCGCCTGCCCTGTACAGCCCTAACGTTTTCAGAAATACGTGGCAGACGAGGCCACCCAAAAAAAAACGTATGGACAAATTGCACGTTCGGCGGGTTGTGCCCTAAGCTTTAACGTATATAAGGCGACTGAGGCATTTTGAGTTGGTTTACACGAGTGTGTTTATTCCAAAAGACCTTCCCCTCCAACCACACCGGAAACAATGTAGCTAGGATGTGACAAGGGGGTTTACAAAGGATGGGAGTCGAGCCATGAATCCATCCTATTCTAGTTTCAATTCGCTAGTCTGATCGCATCGGAGAAGAACATTACTTTCCTGAATTTCTTTTCATTTGCTTAAAAGATCATAGACGACACTTAACAACTAGTAGACAACCTCGCCACGAGACCAACGCCCAAACACATACGGCCTTGCTCACAACTTCCAACTATGCGGAATCTGGAAAAAGTGGAGAGGCTATGTGTCACAGGTCGGTATAGTGGTGACAATTTCCCCGAGCTTTAGTTTAAGGTAACGCCAAGAGCATTGTGTACAGTCACTGTGTCAAACGTACCCAGTGATGCACTGTGTGCGCATGCCGTGCAGTCTCTAACCTCCCCCAGTCCAGATTTCATAAGTCTGTATAGGATTGTGGTTTTTGCGGACACAGTCTAGTCCTGAAGTATGTGTGAAGACCTGTATCTGTATGTGAGAGAGGTGAGTATTAGAAATACAGTCTTGTTCAGCGGTTATTTCATTGGACTGTGCCAGGCACTCTTTAAGTAGGCGCATGCGGGGTTTTAATTTTTTTCTTTTAAATCGCAATTACCAAATGGCGCAAATGGATGCATCTACATTTTTGCGCAAAGTTGATAAGTGAAAATTGTTTTATCACTACAATTTACTTTTTATGCATTTTCAAACATTGTGCAGTTAAGAAAATTTTCATCAAGCTGTGACTACTTTTTAAAGGTAAAAACACGTACTAGTACCTCCAAATTTTTTTATTTTGATTTTGGCTATCAGTCCATTTTGTTCACGGGATGACCTAATTCTCGCGAGAGTTGCGAAAACTAGGTATAGACTTGCGTGGATCTTCTGCCTCTTACACCACCTCCTTGCGGAGTAGGAGTAAGTAGGACTTGGGCAGCTCCCAGCAATCATTGTACATTTTGTTTTTAATGCAGTGGCATCACAGTGATTTCTAATAACCTGCTCATCTGGGCTTTATACGCAAGTGCGTCGCTCGTCAGTACTGTGACGATAATAGGTACAACAGAAAATAGGTACAACCTGTCCATGCTTACGTCAATGAATTGTCTAATCAAATATTACTAAACCTGTTAATAAAAGAATACGATTACCATGAATAAACTTTATTTTTAAATTTCAAACCAACCTAGGATGTCTTCAAAAGAAGTAGAAACACAACCGTTTGACGACGATTTCGAAAGTGCCAGGGAATACCTGGAATTCCATTGGCCTGACGTCATGGCGATAGACAACGTGGATGAGGGAGCGGCCATGCCGTGGATCATGGATCAGTTTCATCGGACCTTCACTGAAGGTGATGTGGTCTAGGATAAGTTTTGGCGACGCCTCAGGGGCGAGCCTAATAGTATAGTTTGCGGCCGTTTGACAAGAATTCACAAAATCTCGAAGGCATGTCAGGAATTTTTCTACAGGCATGTGTAGTTGCATCATCCCTTTAGAGGGTAATAACTTAGGAATGTGTTGACGGATCTTCATATTATTTAGAATTTAGATAGCTTCAGAGATACCTTACATAATTTAATGCTAATCTTGAAAATCGGGCGCCTATTTGCATAATCAAAGAAGAAGGTTTATAAAGACACTGCATTTCATGTTAGAATGCAAATTAAAAAATATGCCATATATAAATCAAAAGTGAGAAATATTAGGCTTACTGTTTTATAGTAAAGTTTTTATTGCCACACTTATTGTTAATGTTTTAGTTCTTCTCTCCTGTCATATCAAACTTTACATGCAACCGTTTTTTCCTTATTTCCGTATTCATCTTGTCCTTTTGCATTTTTTCATCATTTGATCATTGTTGTGACATTGTTTTTTACCTTTCTGTTTGTTATTGTTGTTCTTGTTGCAGACAAACACTTTGGTGAAAGACTGTTAGACGTTGGAACGGGTCCGACAGTGTACCAGCTGATTAGCGCCAGCCGAGTTTTTACAGACATCGTCTGCTCGGATATTCATCAGGTTGGGATGGGCGTGTTATAGATACTAACATTTGAACCTTCATTCCTTATCAAATCTATAAAGGCATTTTGATGTGATTGTATGGATGACATCCGCGCGAGCATCAATTTTCTGCCGTTATAAAAACGTCATTGACCGTAATGTAAATCTTAAAAAAAACGCAGCTTCAAAAATGAGCAAATATGCAAAGATTGCCAAAATGATATTGGAAAATTCGGGGGGGGGGGCATTAAAGATCTACAGGCTTTTGCAACAATTTTGAGGTTCACAAAAGATGTACTTCATTTTATCACATCGACATGGCCTAATTACTTATTATTTTCTAGACATATGAATCTTCAGATCTATCCATCAATGTATATTTTCACTGACATATTTTTCTGACTTTTAGATACCTAGTACAAATGGAGTTCAAGTGGGCTCTATCTAGAGATTTAGATAGATTTTCAATTGAGTATTTAGATAGATTTTCAATTGAGCATTTTTAGCTAAACATGGTGTTTCACTACAGATCTTTGTGATAGATTTCAGATCAATGTTAGATCTATGTAGGTGTATATGGATTACTATTAGCTGCATTGACTGCTACCACCTATGAAGTATAAATTTAAAGAAAAATAGCAATGGTTCCTGAACAATTTTAGTATATACTATGATCCATACTTCCTAATTCAGAGTGGTGCAGATAAAATTTGTGTGGTGTAGGTAATTGTAATCTGCATCAGTGCAGGTATGCCTAAAACGTATTTCCAGCCATGAATTCTTAATAACAAAATTTATACATCTTAAGGGAGCCCTGGAGGAGATAAGGAAATGGAAGAATGATGATACAGACGCTTTCGACTGGAGCTCTGCACTAAAGCATGTCTCTGGATTGGAGGGCACGAGGTAAGGGAGCTGTGAGGATATTTTACATACAATGTGCTACATTGTGTTCTTTGTAATGCAACCTTACTTTCATGGAGTGGGTTGGAATGTGTCAGCAAATCTTAATCTGTACATTTCTGTTTCTCTGTTCAAGGTGGGAAGAACGCCAAGGGCAGCTGAGGCGTGCCATCAAAGACACAGTGTTTTGTGACGTACATAATGAGAACCCTCTACATCCGGCTGTGTTCCGTCCGTTCGATACCATCATCTCCACGTACTGCCTGGAGGGAGCCTGTTTCAACAAGGGAAGGTAAAACGTACTTTCACGTCATTCTTGATCAAATTTGAATCAGATAACTCAAGATATACCTGGATAAGTCTTAACACTATAACTCTATTCAAACCGGGTGGGGGACGGCTTTTGAGGCCTGCGCCAAAATCCATGTCGTATAACGTCGATACGGCTTACGCTAGAGCCACCAAATTTCGTGAGTTCGAATTTCCTGAATTTTTAGATTTTCTAAATTTTAGTTGGTAACAATTTCAAGAACTTTTTTAACAAATGTCCATTTTTTCGGGTTTCCATGGCAGCGTATGGGTACACACCCCAAGTAGTAAAGACGGAATCATTTTGCAAAGGACTTTGGTCCGCGAACTTAAGTTGTCTCTAGTATGTTAAATATCGATTTGAAATACAAACCTAATGGTCACAGCTTACCTTATGAATTTGCGTTGTCTAAGGTCGACCTACAAAAAAGCCGTGAAGAACGTTTGCTCCCTACTGAAGCCAGGTGGCTACATCATCTTACTGTCCTACATCGGGGTGACCTACTATCTCAAAGACGGTAAAAAGGACCCGGATAATCTTCGCCTCGACACAGACTTCGTCTTGAAGAGTCTATCTGAAGCAGGCATCACGGTTCTGGAGGCGTCTGAATTTAAAACTCCTGACAGGGATGCATGCAGTTATAGCGACGTAAAAAGTATCCTGTATGTGGTGGGCAAGAAGGATTTAAATGGAGACTACCTACGTCTCCTGAGCGAGAACAACGATAATGGTGTTTGAAAAAATACAGGTGATGAAAGGTTCATCATCATCATCGTTCGGCTGCAGCGGTAAAGGTTACGAAAGAATAATTGTTTGTTTGTTAGTTTTTTTATTTGGATCTCTCTTAGTGAATATTATACCACTATTTTACCTGAAGTCCGTGACAATTTTTGTACAGTTAAACTTAACATAAGGAACAAAACCTTAGCATACAATTCTTTTTAATAGAATAAGTAACGAAAAGTATGGTTTCTTTAAAAATTAATTGTCGTTCAAAGTTTAAGATGAATTATAGGAACAGTTTTAAACTTTTATTTGTATGATTAGATTGTGTTGTCTTTTTCTGCTGTGTGTAAAATTAAGGATGGTTATTAAGGATGGTTCGCTGTCGTTGTAATGTCTGGGTATAGGTGTTATGGTTGGCTTTTGGTTTTAATTCATTTTTGTTTCTCAGGTATTGTCTTGTCTCTGATGTGGACAGTCTGTGCCTTGACACTACATATATGAATGAATGAATAAACTTGATTGCACGACACTGTACAATGTATTGCAGCAACTATTACACAGAGTACAAAATAAAGGTACAGGGTAAAACTTGACATTCTAATTACTATAGCAATAAGGGCTAGCATAAGCTTTGATACCATGTTTCAATCGAGTTCATGAGTGTCGGTACATTTTCTAATAACAAAGCAGTCTTTTATATATTTGCCTATTTTCGTTGTGGGATCCGGAGTTAGTGCCAGTGAAGATAAATTCATATTCAATGATTCTGTAGAATCCAGTAAAGCATGTCTGAAAAATGATATAAGAAGAAGATTAATAAAGACCTTTATTATACGTTAAACTTCATGCTCTCTAACAAGATAAGCAAAGGGCAAAGTGAATGTAAATTTAGTTAAATGTTAAATATAGAAAACATGATACAAACGTATATTGTTCATACACAACATAAGAACATGTTTCTCTCATTGTCGTATAGGAAACAGTTGACAATAAAATCACACTCTTCTGCTATTGATATTGTCAAATTCTTTGACTGTAAAGGAATGCGGCTATGTCTACCCTTTTCAACATCGCGTTTGTGTGAACTAACACGGACTTTTGTGATGGATGTTCTGTGTCGAGTGTTATATAACTTAAGTTCAACTGCAGTACTGTTAAAAGCCTCTAGGGGGCCATTATTGAAGTTGCCGTTAAAAGTGCTTACCTGCCTGCCAGTTATAAACAGATCCACCCACGTCGAGTTATGTTGTTAACACACCCACACACAAGCTAAACCAAAACGTTATCTTCTAAGCAAACTAGGTAAACATACATACTGAAAATTGCCTGCAGTTAGGCACTAGTAGTATAGTAGGGACACGCTGCTATTATTTATTCAGGCGCAAAGCAGGCGCAGGTCAGAGGTCATCGTCTGACGGCCTAGTCTAGGGGTATTTTCTGAGCTCTGGGTAGGGGTGAAAGAGGGGTCAAGTCGAACTTTTGACCCACCAAGGTAACTATGACACCCCCCCTAATGACCCCTCCCCCTTATGACCCCCCCCCCTCCAATCATGAGGGACATGCCCTTATTTGGCCTGGTTGTAAGGCTCTACGCCTTTTTCTTTAATCTATCTATTTTTTTTTTGGTTGAACCAAGGCTCAGGTCGACCTTCCTACCCACCGAGGAAATTCTTACACCCCCCCCCCCCCCAACACCACCCCCACCTCCCTCTCGTGAGACATGCCCTGAGTCATCACTCGAAGTCTACGTTGCAAGTAGTAGCGTTGTTCTACTTGTTGTCGTTACATCGGGGAGGTGGTCTGCCAGCCACGTGCCAGTCTTGGCAACCGCTTCGGTAAATAGATTAACCAGGACCGTAGATTGTCGATGTGACGAGGATCCCATGCAACGATAATACACAGTCTTCCGGCATTAGTATTAAAAGCTTTGCCTCCAATTACAAGTATAAGATGTTCGGGTATCAAGTCAAAGGAACAAAGAAAGATGATCGCGGACAAGTCTCCGGCTGTTTTTTTTAAAATTAACTGCCACTAGATT
>NC_049982.1:30052874-30080038 GCF_000003815.2 Branchiostoma floridae
TCTTCTGTAGAGTCTCCCTGCTCGGAGCCCATCACAGATTTGGCGTCTGAGACGCTTTCTTCTGATGGAAGTGAACGCGCTGCTTACGACAGCAGCTACCACGGCGCTGAAGAGGAGGAGAGGACACTACTATCGAGACTGGTCCATCGCACTACCTCACCAGGCAGGCGATGTTCCTCAAAGTGTCATCAAACAGACGAAGCGCGCTGGCAAAAAGTTTTATCTAATAGAGTTCGCTGCGTTGCCTCGTTACAGTAATGAGATCGAATACGGCAAGAAGTGGGTCTCAGAACAGACACTGATGAAAAAATATGGTTACCTCGTCCTGAAGTAATGTGAGGTCGCCATATCGTTTGCAGTACAACTTTTCTTTCCTGATGTGATACCATGTTTCACATATAGGACGAAATATACGTTGGTTATGAATTCCTTGATATATTTTTTAATACACGTCAAGTGATAGGATCACCGTACACTGCTGTCTTTTGTGTTGTTGTGTTGATATATGCCTGCATAACAGGCACGTCCATGGCAAATACGTATGCGTTAATTAACACGAATATACTTACTCACTTACTCCGGAGCAGCTTTTTTTTTACTCCGGAGCAACACGTGTAGCTACTCCAAAGCAAGGATTCACTGCATGTACATATAGACGGTGTATGTTCGTACGTACATGACAAATATACTTACTTACTTACAACAAATATACTTACTCACTTACTCCGGAGCATACTCCGGAGCAGTTTTTTTTTTACTCCGGAGCAGTTTTTTTACTCCGGAGCAACACGTATACTTACTCCAAAGCAATGTTTCACTACATGTACATATAGATGGTATATGTTTGTACGTACATGACAAATATACATACTTACAACAAATATACTTACTCATTTACTCCGGAGCATACTCCGGAGCAATATTTTTACTCCGGAGCAGTGTTTTTACTCCGGAGCACCACGTATAGCTACTCCAAAGCAATGTTTCACTGCATGTACATATAGATGGTATATGGTCGTACGTACATACTTACAACAAATATACTTACTTACAACAAATATACTTAGTCACTTACTCCGGAGCATACTCCGGAGCAGTATTTTTACTCCGGAGCAGTGTTTTTACTCCGGAGCAACACGTATAGTTACTCCAAAGCAATGTTTCACTGCATGTACATATAGCCGGTATATGTCCGTACATACATGACAATTATACTGTCTTACAACTAATATGCTTACTCACTTACTCCGGAGCATACTCCGGAGCAGTGTTTTTACTCCGGAACAACACGTATAGCTACTCCAAAGCAAGGATTCACTTCACGTACATATACATGGTATATTTTCGTACGTAAAACTAACCTGTACGATAAAACTATATAAAATAAAGAAAAAAGGAAGGCCTCCCGGCGTTTAGCCTTACGGCCAGGGCAAGTAAGGGCATGTCTCACGAGAGGGAGGTGGGGGTGGTGTTGGGGGGGGGGGGGTGTAAAAATTTCCTCGGTGGGTAGGAAGGTCGACCTGAGCCTTGGTTCAACCAAAAAAAAATAGATAGATTAAAGAAAAAGGCGTAGAGCCTTACAACCAGGCCAAATAAGGGCATGTCCCTCATGATTGGAGGGGGGGGGGGTCATAAGGGGGAGGGGTCATTAGGGGGGGTGTCATAGTTACCTTGGTGGGTCAAAAGTTCGACTTGACCCCTCTTTCACCCCTACCCAGAGCTCAGAAAATACCCCTAGACTAGGCCGTCAGACGATGACCTCTGACCTGCGCCTGCTTTGCGCCTGAATAAATAATAGCAGCGTGTCCCTACTATACTACTGGCACTTATAAATGATACAATATGGATATTCAGGGTCCTTGTGATGATCACTATAGGTGCACTCTCACTTCACTTGCGTCAAGCTTGCGTCACTGCGGGGTTCGTTCACTGCTTCACTGTTTTGATATTTTCTCCGATTTTTATACTTCAGATATTGCGCAGTACATAAAAGTATAACTAAGAAGACGACAAAAAAGGAATAAAATTCGTTCTCTGTCTCTAAATTCGTTGAGCATCTTCCGAGCCCCGCAGTTACGTCAGCGTGACACAAGTGCAGTGAGAGTGCACCATTTGTACCGAGAAAGCCAATCAAACAATGTATGCCCACATGTAAGGGAGTCATTCAAATGAATATTTAAACAACCCCTCTACCGGAAATGTGTTATCAAATGTCTATCATTTCATCAGCACAATTTGTAACAACATAATCAATTACAAGACCTTCGTAACTGTACAACACTTATAAACAGACAAGCACAGTGTGCGATTGATGAAGAAAATATCTGAAATGATAAAATGATATTCGTCTATAGGAAATTTGTAACTAAAAGGAGTTTCAAATTCTTCGTGCCTACCAATGACGTTACGCCATATAATTAGGATCTTTTGGTGACTAATTACAAACAACGCGGTATTACAACAACGGCGTCCTCTAGCTATATGATAATGAGTGTTGGACTGTTGGTATACCTTCAATTGTTCTTCATACGAAGCCGTGCCGAAATTCTCTATTTATTTTACTCTGTATGGACGAGTACATTCCTATATGTGAAAACAGGTTTGGCTCCACAGCAAATCTTTCGTAACCATGGTTCTCCACCAGTTCATCCATCTCTAGATCTATAGGAATGCTGCTATTCCTCGTGCTCTCTAGGTACTTCAAGAAGTTTACAGCAGTGTCCCTACTGTATAAGATTGCAGGCATACAACAGCCGTCCGCTTGAAACATGATGTAGAAGTATTTAGAAATTCTCCTCCACTCCATCAGATGAACTCTGGATACCGCCCAGGCTGCAAGTCCACAACAGACAACACTTCCCAAGAAGAAGACGTAAATGGTAGCGTAGGATCTCGACCTGACTTTGCGTAGACTCGAATGTAGAATAGTGATGATGGTCCCTCCCACGATGCCCATTCCAACGAGTTCAAGAAGGTGTACAAAGATGCGTCTTGGTTTTGTGGTGTGGAAGTCGTTTTGCATATACGTTGGAGTGAACAGCTTGAAGAACGTTTTGGTGAAGTTGCTGTCTATCAGTTCAAAGCCTCGGTACTTCTTTTCAATTTTTGTCTGAATGATGTGGTTCAAGATGTCTAGTGCCCCTGGAGTTGCTAAAGCATCGTCTTGTAGCAACAGTATGAACTCTGACTTAAAAGAAAGCGTTTGTTTCAAACAGTACATGTAGTCCTCTTTCTCTTTTTTGAATATGTCCGTCATCTCTGACGGTGGAGCAATGGTCTTGTTTAGATATTTGGAGCGGACAGGAACAATGCCTGACAGAAAGACTGCATCAGAGTGGTAGGGTGGATCCGGGTCTACATCGCAAACGACCAGCGGAGTTTTCTTGGAGGGATTTTCTCGAAGAATCGCCGCGACGGACTGTAGAATGTAACCCGGACGGTAGAGGGATCCTTCCCGTATGTAAACTTGCCTGTTGACGGTAACAATCCCAATGGCTAGCTTCGCTTTCGCATCTGCGTCATGTAAGATGTGAGACGGCCATGTTGGTTGTGAGAGAAGAGTTGCTTGCGCCAGATTCTTGCGTTCGTCGTTAACCTCCATTTTTAAAAAAAAGAAACATCAAAGAATCATCAAATTGAGGAAATTCCAATAAACGTCAAATGATACAAAACAATTGACAAAAGACAAAGAGACAACAGTCTCAACTGATAGTTTCCTCGCCACTTGTATGTTAGGTAAAATACAATATTTGACAAAACAGTCAAATTTATGAATAAGAAAATTACAAATATGTGCACAGTTTTAATATAAGTCCAAACTCCCCTCCAAGAAATAAAAGAAGGAAACATAAACTTCAAACGTGTTGTTGCTGTGATGTACTTCTGTGTTTCTGTTTTGTTTTGTTTTTACTGGTCACCACAAAACAAGACCTAAAGTTTATTTCAAGGTGTGACCCGAAGGCCACTCCAAGGTTGCGGGTTACATTGTAACTGTAACAGCATCTCTTCTCCCTAGGTCAAAAACATCATGATTGAGAACAGCTCAATTGCTCACTAAGAGTGAGGACTAACTGACCCAATAGGCGAAGCAGGGGGTCATGTTTGGCTAGAATGCATTAAGCTAAGGGCACAAGGCGCCGTACGTGCATACGTTTTTTGGGAGGCAACGTCCGCCACGTATTTCTGAAAACGTTCAGGCTGCACAGGGCAGGCCTGTCGCCCGTATTGGCACGTGCGGGGGACGAATCCGCAGCCCGATGACACACGAAGTTTTGCCTGCACGTTAAGTTCTACGGCGTGTCTGCGTGCTCCAAAATCCGTCGTATTCCCTACGAGTTCGTACGGAGGCGGTACTCACCACTTACGCGGATCCCCAAAACTGCCCACGTTTTGGCACGTAGACATCACGTATTTGCACGTAAGGTGGGTTGTGCCCTTAGCTTTTCGTGTGACTAGCATGACTTACCTTCATTGCGTAAGCGAAGGGATCCGTCCCACCCATGTGTAGGGTCTGGCTGTAGTAGATAGAGTAGTGTAGTCTGTGGCAGAGGATCGGCAGAACGACGCAGAACATCGCGATGAACAGGAGAAACACATCGTACAGAGGACGTCGGGCGCAACGCTTCATCGTGAAGTCAACAATATAACCACAGATAGTATTCACGCCGAAAGTCAACCAACGAAGACACTTGTTTGCGAAGAAACTCACATATATACAGAAGGAGACTTCGTCAAGTCGTTGCACCTTGCAGTTGGAAGTTTTAAGTAATGCTAACAATATCACTACTACCTTTCCTTCCAGGGTGGAAGAAATCGTCTACACATGGCGTGTGTCCCAACCACGTACACTTGGGGGGTTCCGTTACTTGGGGCGTGGTTAATAAAAGGTCATGACCTCAAGTGCAGGAACAATTTACTTTTAGAAGGGGGCAGTGTAAACAAAGAAATAATTACAATAATGATGAGATTACAAAAGATATTATGCACAAATGAAATGCATTCTTTTAATAGCGAACACTGGATGTGTAACAGCTTGTACTATCTGTAAATCCTCTAAAAACTACTGCTTATAATAAGTCTAAGGAAGCTGGCATACCCGCTCAATGGTATAGCTAGCTATGGGACACCTGTTACCAAGGTCACAAGTAACAGAATATGGTACCTATATGTGACTTCTGCAAGTAGTCAGTGATAACAAAATCCATACAATTTCATATGTGAGAAACAACGAAGCAAGAACCGTGGTGGAAGAAGATAGAAGAAACATGGAAGAAGTACAAGCTGAATTTTTAGAACGTATGCGTTGGGTTGGTTGGTGGAATTTGCTGCACAGGTCTATCATGTTGCAACTGCCATTGTCGGCTGCAGTTCAATTGATCGCTAGACGCCATGCGTGTAACAGATCGTGTAACAGATCCGCACGTGTGTGTCACTGTGTCAACAGAAACAGGACACTTGATCTTCAGACGCATTGTAAAAAAGGTCAGACAGGAGAGATGGCGTGAGCTTGTAATGTCCAAAAAAATCGGCTCCTAAGCGTTCTGGGTTCTTTTATGTGCAGAGGTTTGGCGTCCGAGGTACCCCCTAATGCCTCTTTCGAAGACCTGAGTCAAGATTGTAGTCAACACTGAAAAGACTGTAGCATCCAGTACATAGCTTCTGTTAAATGTCCATTTTAGAATGTAATGTGTTCTGTGTAATGTCCAGAAACAGGACACTTGATCTCTAGACGCATTGTAAAACAGGTCATGGTGTGACAGGAGAGATTGCTTTGTAACGGTGCACATGTGCTATATTGTGATTCATTAGCGCAGTACCTTACAGTATTTGTTTAAGATACCCTAACTCTAGTAGACGTGCTGATGACAGCCGTAAGTAATTACGGTTGAAGAGAACTAACATTTCTACTCAGGAGGGCCTGACTTTCTTGTACATCTCACCATGATATGGGACTTTCCTGTAACATCATAAAAATGACTGAGGAAGTAATTATATAAGTCACGATGACAAGATAGTGAAACAATGTACCTAGTTCTGGGAAATAGAAGTGTGGGCGACTAGATAAAATATAAGGAGAGAATATCAGAGAGTGGGGAAGATCAGAGCAAAGAAAGTGTGCGGAAGGTTGGAAGAGGAAGAATACAGGCCTTCAAAATGTAGCAGACTCTCGTGTCTTTCTTGGGTCCGGCGTACAATTCCAACATCGGCAGCTATTCCAAACGAAATCATTGTAAGGGACGCCATCTTGGTGAGGGTCACTACGAACCACGCCCCCTTGCAGCATGAGCTTGTATTGTTCCAAAGAGCTGACTCCTAATCTTATCAATAAGTGTGCTGGGTTCTTTTATGCGCAGAGGTTTGGCGCCTGAGAAACCCTCTATGACTGTGTCGAAGACCTGAGACGCTCACCTACAACTTACAAATTGGTATGGTTCGTTGGCGTCAAATGGCGAATTCTTTTAATCATTATATCCTTTCATTTCTAACCAATGCCTGTCTTCTTCGCAAGGCGGGAGTTGCAATCAAGAGACGCCAAAAAGTCAAGACTGTAACATTCAGTACATATTCAGTACTTCTGTCTCTGTCTCTGTCTGTCTGTCTCTCTCTCTCTCTTTCTTTCTCTTTCTTTCTTTCTCTCTCTTTCTCTCTCTCTCTCTTTCTCTCTCCTCTCTCTCCCTCTCTCTTCCTCTCTCTCCCTCTCTCTTTCTCTCTCTCTCCCTCTCTCTCCCTCTCTCTCTCTCCCTCCCTCCCCCTCTGTCTCTCCCTCTCTCTCTCTCTCTCTCCCTCCCTCTCTCTTTCAGTCTCTAAAATGGACAATGCAAAGAAGCTATGTACTGAATGCTTGACTTTTAGGTGTCTCTTGGTTGAAACATGTACTGAGAAACAATCAAATAATTTTCGCCCACACAATGAATTTCAACCTTGCCCTTCCTACTGTCAAATTGTGATTACTTCCTCAGAACAATTTGTCATAACATAATTGAAAAACCTTCGTAAACAGACAAGATAGTGTGCGATGAATATTTACACTCCCCTTGATTGAAACGACGTATGGAGAAAACAACAGAAATGAAGTAATATCCGTCCATGTGAAGTTTGTAACTGAAATGACATTCACATTGTTCGTACCTGCCAATGACGTTACATACAATAATATAGGAACTTTTGGGGAATAATTTCAAACAACATATTAATACAACAACGCAATTGTACTACACTTTCAAACTTTCTTTCCTTACCAATGATGTGTCATCAAATATTTATCAAATTTTTCAAAACATAGTTACAAAATGTTGGCGATTGTATCGCAATAATAAATAGACAATGTGTGTGATGAATATTGAGACTTTGGTTGATGTGGTAACTCAAATTGCTTTCAAACTTTTCATATGACGAAGTACTTTTTCCCCAGACAAATTTCAAACAACATGATTATACGACGTTGACGTTGGCAATTACTACACAAGAATAATATGCAATGCATATTCAGAAAGCCTTTGATTGAAATTATGACGCAGGAGGAAAAAGAGTGAGGCATAGTCATTCATCAATTATCGGAGCAAGCGCCGGTCTCGTATTTTCTTCTCCCCGCACATTTACGTTTTGTGCATGAAGCAACAGAAAGGTACCCATGCACCCGTTCTTCAGGTAGGCCGGTACCTGCTTACTTTGTTTGCTTAGGGCAGTCCGTTGGTGCCGACGACTGCAACACTGCTAGCTGTCCGCATGAGTTCTGATGTGGCTGATCAGACCGATTCTAGATCTGCATGTACATCTGCTGACGACGCATATGTAGTTGCCGGGTGTGTGTGTCGTTCGAAGGCTGCTGATGTCTTCTGCACTCCTCGCACTGCTGGTTGTAACTGGTACTCCCGCAGTGCATTCCCGTCTCCATCTATTTCTGTCGGCAGCAGAGGCCACAAGACCCTCATTTCTTGTGGTTTGCCAGGTTGTCCTTGAAGCGTTGTGCCACACCAAATCCCCCCACCACCCACCCCCTTGCAGTTTGTTTGCCATAAGTGAGTAAAATGGCCGGTAGAGGCCGATACCAAAGCATAGAGCTATGACAAGTGTATTGGTACGGTACCAATAGGCTTCCGCAAAGGAAGTAGAACAATTCAAATCGAGAATCTCTGTCCGTGTAATCTTCTATACTCTATTTTTAACATCTGAAGCGCTTTTCAGATGACGTATACTAGGCCAAAGGTTTCCAAAATCTAGCACCGAGCTTTCATCGCTTGTGAAAAAGAAACGTATTTTTTAGCAACGAAAGCTGAAATTAATTTCTCAATCTGTAGCCCACAAATTACATATTTGAAAAAAAAAAAACACAGGCAAAATGTATCCATATTAAGCATAGAAATTGGATCATTACTGAGAAGACTGAGCTGACACCATCTTGTGCGGAATGCTTCCAGACCAGTATGCTGAATATACAACCTACAGGTAAGTCATAACCATTTTTTTTTTTCGGACGAAAGTTATATATCCGAACAGACCGAATGTATGTGAGAGGTGGTGTGAAGGAGATCGCAGCCATATTGTTTTTGCTTCTCTTGGTAGCTGCCTATGCAGCTTCATATAGTCAGACCTCACCTCCTTGTAAGACAGCTGCATGGTTGAAGTGTGTGCCTATCAGAGACAAGCCGGAAATTTCACTCGATGAGAGGTCTGGCACACGTGTATGTGTGGTGTGTGAGGGCCTGGACAATGGTCTTGCCTACGGAAGTCATCTTACTTTTCATGCTAGGGCCGAGCTTGTTGCAGTAAGAGGATATCCATTCCATGTCGTATCGGCAACGACTCTGAAACCCCTCAAGCAGTCTGAGGTAAACACCTTGGCCTTGGTAGATGCTAAGATCACCGATGTGGAGAACAACACCTTCGCTGGGTTGTCCAGTCTTCGCCAACTGTCGCTAGATTCTAACAGATTGACACATGTCAAACAGGCCTGGTTTATAGATCTGGAGAATCTCCTGACACTCATTTTGTCCAACAACCACATCAAGACAATTGATCCTGGCAGCTTCGAGAATCTAGCTCGCCTGATCAACTTGAATCTACGGAGCAACCTGTTACACGTTGTAGACCCTGCCTGGCTAAATGGGCTAATATTCACCAAGGCCATAGACCTGGGGTTAAATAAAATCAGCATCATTTTACCAGGATCATTCAAACACCTACCCTTGACCTGGTTAGACCTAAGGGGTAATGATCTGTCATCATTGAATGATATGCTTTGGGGAGAGTCTTATCCATTAAGACTCCATGTCAGCAGTGACATGTTGTCATCTATTCATGATGGGACACCACATAGAATGACGTGGAGCCTACATCGGGAGGATAAAATGATGAGAGGGTCACCAGCAACATTGGTTGTTGAGGTGCCCAAGTTCCTCTTCTGTGTCAGGATGCACCAAGGGCCTAGTAGGCACAACAGAGCAACTGATGAAGTCTTGTTCCGGTGGATGTCTGGTGGCAATCGTAGCACATCATGTGGTGGTTTGGATCATACCATCTCCATCCAGGATCCTATAGTTGTCTTGGCTATTGATGGCTCTCTTGGAGACAAACTGGTCCCCAAAACGCTTGACCAGTGCAGGCAGGTTTGGAAATACGATGGGGGTGTTTCCGTAACAGTTGGATCTGTGGAAAGTCCACTCTTCCGACTGGTTTCGTTGGCTACAGGTAATGCAACTTTTGAAGGCGTTGCCATGTCATTCATTGAGGCAGAAGACACAAACACACTGTCTACAACAGAATCCGAATGCACCCACCAAAAGGATAGCAACCACTCAAACACCACGCATGACAATACAAGGAATATACCCTGCATTCTGATCACTAAAGATGAACACATGAAGTTGTTCTTCACCATTCCCCAGGTGCAATGCCAGACACAGACAACACCAACAACCACTTACAGAACAGATACTAACGACTCAGGCAGCCTGTCACACTACTTTGAGTTCACAGAAAAAGACATCTTCACATCTTCACAAATGGGAGACAACTATACACTGCAGGCGAGTGACACACCTGAACAAGATGTACCCACAACAGCAGATCACGGTCTCATCTCAGTTGTCGTCTCGGTTGTGCTTGGTCTGGTCGTGCTGTCCCTTGTAGTGCTGGTATGGAAAGTATGCTCATCATGGCAAAGCGTTGAAGATGGGAGGGCCAGCGACGATGCACACTTTTGGACAATCCCGCTTGGGGTTGCCCTCCCCGGCTTGCTGAGGTCGGCGTCCCTTCCCACCTGCTCGAGAAAGATGGCGTCGGATGACGTAGCCTCCTGTAGGTCATTACCGGCTGTCCTGCACCCCATCGAGCCTTCTTACAGCGAGATCCCAGATGACATAGCAGCTGCTCAGAGGCCATTGCCTCGTCTCCCTCATGAATACTGGGAGATTCCAGATGCCGTTATGGTACGGTCAGCTTCTCTCCCTGTTGTAAGGTGCATCCGTGGGGACGATGCGGTATCATGTATATCGCTGCCCGCCCTCAGTACGATCCCTGCTGATCACCGGGCCGCTGCACATCGCCCTCCGCCTGTCCCAACTCACACTTACAGTGAGATTCCAGATGATGATGAGAGCGGACCAGTGCCTTTCTATGCTGATGCAGCAGATTGCTCACGTCATCATGCCGTCACAAACAGGAGACAGAATCGTCGGGCTTGTCCAGATAGCAACACAACCTCCAGTAGACAGCTATCTGGAAGATTCCTTGTCACATATGGGTCGACTGAACAGGCTAGAGCCCAACGTAGCAACTTCTACAGAAAGCTTTCTGAGGTCGAATGCATAAGGGCCCGTAGACAGCTGAGGACAGCTTTGCTATCCCAGTCTGCTGACCAGGGTGTAGGTGCGTACGTCAATGTCACAGACGTTATCCTGCCCAGAGGGCAAAACGTCACGGCGGATCATTCAGCCTTGCTCACATTGCCTCATTTTGACTGGCCTTGGGAATTTTCCAGTGAGAGAATACCTAACACACAGCGGGGTGTTTCCCTGGACTCTCACTGGCCATGTGAGATTACAGGGGAAAGAACCCGTATGACAGGACGGCTTACGCCTCTTCCTCTTGTCACAGAGCCTAATACCTATATGCAATGTGAAATTCCAGGGGAGAGAACCCATATAACAGGACGGCGCATGTCCCTTCCTCTTGTCACACTGTCCAGTACCTATGTGCAATGTGATATTCCATGGGAGAGAACCCGTATCACACCACGGCGCACGTCCCTTCCTCTTGTCACACTGCCCAGTACCTATGTGCAATGTAATATTTCAGGGGAGAGAACGCATATCACGCATATCACACCAAGGCGTACGTCCCTTCCTCTTGTCACACTACCTAACACCTATGTGCAATGTGATATTCTAGGAGAGAGAACCCATGTAACAGGACGGCCTACGTCCCTTCCTCTTGTTACAGAGCCTAACACCTATGTGCAATGTGATATTCTAGGGGAGAGAACCTGTGTAACGCCACCGCGTATGTCCCTTCCTCTTGTTACATTGCCTAACACCTATGTGCAATGTGATATTCTAGGGGAGAGAACCCATGTAACAGGACGACCGACGTTACCTCCTCTTGTTACAGAGCCTAACACCTATATGCCATGTGATATTCTAGGGGAAAGAATCCATATCACACCACAGCCTACGTCCATGTCCACACTGCCTAACACCTACTGGCCATGGGATATTCAAAGGCAGAGAACCCATGTAACAGGACGGCCTACGTCCCTTCCTCTTGTTACAGAGCCTAACACCTATGTGCAATGTGATATTCTAGGGGAGAGAACCTGTGTAACGCCACCGCGTATGTCCCTTCCTCTTGTTACATTGCCTAACACCTATGTGCAATGTGATATTCTAGGGGAGAGAACCCATGTAACAGGACGACCGACGTTACCTCCTCTTGTTACAGAGCCTAACACCTATATGCCATGTGATATTCTAGGGGAAAGAATCCATATCACACCACAGCCTACGTCCATGTCCACACAGCCTAACACCTACTGGCCATGGGATATTCAAAGGCAGAGAACCCATGTAACAGGACGGCCTACGTCCCTTCCTCTTGTTACAGAGCCTAACTCCTATATGCCATGTGATATTCTAGGGGAAAGAATCCATATCACACCACAGCCTACGCCCATGTCCACACTGCCTAATACCTACTGGCCATGGGAAATTCAAAGGCAGAGAACCCGTGTAACAGACAAGTGTTCGTCCCATCCCCTCCTCACAGTGCCTAACACCTACATGCCATGTGAGATACCAAGGGAGAGAATCCATATGACACCCACCTCCACATTTACAGACACTTACTGGCCATGGAACATTCCATAAGTCAATTTTAGAGGGGTGTTCCTGGCCAATTTGTCGAGTTATTCTATTCTAAGGCGTATGTCGGTATGACAAAAATACCCAACCGCATTTCCAATCTCGCCGATCAAGCTCCTATACCCACTTAGGTCTACATCAAATTTCCAAATCGGGGCCCGGCCAGGCAGCTTTCAGGAAAGTAAAGTATGATATAAAAGACGCCAAACTACAGAACAGAATAGTTGTGTACATTTTTACGTATTCTATTTTTCGTTTCCACAGACAGCTGGACCGGGCCCTGATTTGAAAATGTGACGGTAGCCTTACTCTGTGTATTAAGAGAGTAAGGTTCTGTATCAACCATAGCTCAGAACACAATATATAAGAGGCACTTCAGTACCGCCATAGAAAGCTTCTAGAAGGCTAATATCGTAGTTGACCTTTGTTTTCCCAAAATACCTACCCACCTACCAATCACAATAGAGATACATCTACATTTTTGGGGCAATTCTGTCACACACACACACACACACACACGCACACACACGCACACGCACACACACATATATACATTTATCCACACATCCACACATGCACGGCAACAAAATCATAATTTTTTTTCTGGAAAGTTAGAAAGATAAAATCATTCCAGGACATTACATCTGGACTTGATTGAGCATCTCTTGATTGAAAATATGTACAATCAAACAATTTTCGCCAACACGTATGGGTGTTTTCAAATGAGTTTCAACCGTGCCCTCCCTATTGTGAAATTTTCATTACTTCAACAGAACAATTTGTTACAACATAATCACAAAACGTTGGTAACTGTACCACACTTACAAATAGACAAGACAGTGCACGATGAATATTTAGACTTGCCTTGATTAAATCGACACATGCATGAAGACAACTGAAATGAAGTAATATTCGTCCATGTGAAGTTAATAACTAAATTGACTTTCAACCTTTCCCACCTACCAATGTTGTCACATCATATGATTAGGAACTCCCTGAGAATTTCAAACAGTGCATTTATTTACACAACGATGGAAATTATACCACACTTTCAAACTTACCTCTCTACCAATTATATGTTCACCAAGTTTCTCTTATCATGATGACAAAACGTTGGCACTTGCACCGCAATAATAAACAGGCACTTTGTGTGATGTATATTAAGACTTAATTGTAATGACGCATGAAGGAAGCCAGACAATATAAGAGTCGTTTATATAAAGGCGGTAACGAAAATGTTGTAGAGTATGTCAGATATATGGCCAACGGGGCTTGTACACAAAGGGAAAACTACGAAAGCTAATACAAACAGTTAGCTGAATATAAAATGTTTAGTTTGTAGCGTTGGGTGAACTGTTTGGTGTTAAAAATATTTCTGACGCCCTCAGCCTAATCAAATTTCAGTTATGGTAGAAACAGAAGATGTGAATAAGGAATATTAATATGTAAAAGTAGTACAGGTGGCACGTGACTGTCACAGCCAGTCCATCATCATTATATCATCATATCACAGCCAGTACAATGGTGAAATATAACCTCGAGGAATATTGTATTACGTAGAGTCAATGTTATGGAATGATCTTTATATCTAAAGTAGTGTTGCTTTGACCTCATTTTCGGATTATTAGAATAACAGGGCCAGTACACTAAAAACACTAAAATGAAAGCTGACAAAATCGTTAGCTGAATATAAATGGGGTATACTTTCTAGCGTTGTGTAAGGTGTTTCGCTAGCTGTAAAAAATAATTCCAGTGGTAAGTCCAATAAGGAAATGGGCTTGAGGAAAATTTCATCAATTGAGGCAATCTTATAGAACTCTTCAAATGTAGAACCTTTAACAATAGAGTGTTGTTTTTGCCCCTTGTTTGAATTCCAAGGCTAACATGGCATGTACATTCAGGAGAAACAACTTTGCAACCGAAAGCTGAGAAAAGGTGTTTGCTGAATATTTATATCATTATACTGTTAAGGGTTGTCCGCGCAGCCTCATTAAATTCCACCGCTTGTGTCAAGCAAATATAGATGTGCAGAACTATTATCATTATTGTTGTTATTATTTATTCATTCATTATAATCATTCATTCAATATTATTGATTATCTAATCATTTATTCATTCATTTATTATAATACTCATTATTAGTAGAGTGTCACGAGACAGTAGGAGTCAGTCCAATGGGGGAATGAGATTAAAACACATTGTGTCCGTTGAGACAACTTTACCAAAACCAACTTCAAATCTATAACATTAAACCAATGAGCTGTGACTGTCAAGCCTCAAAATAGCGGAGCAGAACACAAAATGATGTTACGTTGAGGTCAAATCACATGAACTTGTACTGACTTTAAATCTGCAGCTTAACTCTTGTCAAACTCTTGAGCTTACAATAACCAAGGACTGAAAATACGTATTGAAGTGGCCTGGGGAGATCTACTGAATAACAGGCTTACCCGGTAAATATAGTCGGGAACTCAACTCGCAAAATTCCTGTAAGGAACAGGTTGGAGGACAATCAGACCTTGAAGAAACATTTGGAAGACAGTGCTGTGTACGTCTTTGTCTGCTATGGAGAAAACCTACCAGTTCTGAACTTCACAATGTTGTTTTAACTCTTCATCCATGCACAACAATTTCTTTCGTATGCCCAACTTGTGGCAAACCGTGTAGGAGCAGAGCCGGACTAGTTGCACACTGCAAGAGTCCATCAGAACTGAACGTCCGTCAGGATGAAATGGAACAAGAAGAAGAACATTACTACATACATACAGACAACAATAACTACACTTAAAGCGATCTACTCTAAATTCTAGAGAACACATGCACTCTGCGACTATAGATAATGAAACTGCTGTAAGACTTCATTAGACACCTGATAAAGTTTCTTACTGGTTGCGGCAACTATGATACAACTCATCACAGACCCACAGATGTCTACGTCTCAAAATGACTAAGCTGCCTATTATAGGGAGAAAAAAAGGGACTTTTGCTACCGGAGGAGTTGACAACGGGAAACGTAAACCCAAGCGTAGACTGACTCTCCTGACCAATTTCCCGATTTTTTTTGACGAATTCTACGGTCTCCGTCCCCCCGTAAGAAGGCCTGGTGGAGGCTACGGCTGACCAGTGTGAAACTGTCACATTCCCTACATATACAAAGTACAAAAATGCGTCCGTCATAACAAATAGATTCATCATATTGGACTGTGGCGTGGTCCGGTTCTACTCCACACGGCATCTTAGCTGAGGATCTGTATCTCTAAAGCATGTGTGAGTCTCCATCTTGCACTGTTTGGTATCGCCGTCTGCAAGGAGAGTAAAATTTCGTCTTCAACATTAAGACACCTGGATATACAGGGTCATCAGATTCGAATATCTCGTGGATACTTCATCGCACTTCTTGATAAATCTATGGTATGACGCTGGTAGGTCAAATGTGCTAGAAGACTGGACTGCAACAGGAAAACACGAGCGTTAATCTACATTGGCTAGTTTAATTTACCTTTGGCAAAATGTATTATACTTGTTATACCGAGGCTCTGACATGTCAAAGCTCATGGTCTTTTAATGTAGAATTTATTTATCCATCCTTTTGTTGGTGACTGATAAAAATAATGCTACAAGTCCAAACTTAAAACCTCAATTGAACTGTCTATATTTAGCTGTTTAATACATGTATTGATATCAAATGCAGAACAATTTTGCTGTCTTGATGGTAGTTGAATCCCTTACAACACAATATATATCTAATTGTATTGTACATGTCGTGGTGAGTATCCTTGTGAAATTTTCTGCTTTTAACTAAACAGTAAATAAGGCCTGTTATTGTGTGATTAAGAAAACTTCTTTTTTACATTTGTCTGGTGATTTGAAGCATGCGTTTTAGGAAATAATGTAATAAACACAATTCATACGTTTTAGGAAATAGTGTAATAAAAACAATTCATACGTTTTAGGAAATAGTGTAATAAACACAATTCATACGTTTTAGGAAATAGTGTAATAAACACAATTCATACGTTTTAAGGAGTAGTGTAATAAAAACAATTCTCAGCGCGCTTTGTCATGACGTCATCCTTGAAACATCATAATCATATGATTGTAGTTGTCAACTTGTATGTAATACGAGTCTACCACACGACTGTAACTTTGTGCACCAAAATCTTCTTTAATACAGAAATAAAAGACTTGTTGGCTGTACTACCATGTTTTGTCACTTCAGTTCATGTTACAACAGTTTATGGTTAATCTCCAAGCAGATCCTACGGTGCCATGAAATAGTATCAAAGCTGGCCAAGGTTTTGATACTGTCGTATGTCACCGTAGGATCTGCTTGGAGATTAGTTTATGGTGTAAATTCTGAAAATCTAGATAACTTCAATCTTTTCGTTGTTGTTTTACCATTATTGTTTATTTCCGCTCTCTCTCTCTCATAACTTTACTGAAAATTAAGGTCATTCATTAAAGCAAGGTAGTTCTTTGTTTTTCTGGTAATAAGAATATTAATTTGTTAAGTATCCTTGTGTTGGTGTGGTCAGGATTAATGGGCTGTGGCATAGAAGGGGCGAAGCGGTAGGGTGAAGTCATGACGGAAGTTCATTGTACAGATCAGCTGCAATGCCTACATTTATCGCTAGAAGATCCACCCACGTCGAGTTATGTTGTTAACACACCCACACACAAGCTAAACCAAAACGTTATCTTCTACGCAAACTAGGTAAACATACATACTGAAAATTGCCTGCAGTTAGGCACTTATAAATGATACAATATGGATATTCAGGGTCCTTGTGATGATCACTATAGGTGCACTCTCACTGCACTTGCGTCAAGCTTGCGTCACTGCGGGGTTCGTTCACTGCTTCACTGTTTTGATATTTTCTCCGATTTTTATACTTCAGATATTGCGCAGTACATAAAAGTATAACTAAGAAGACGACAAAAAAGGAATAACATTCGTTCTCTGTCTCTAAATTCGTTGAGCATCTTCCGAGCCCCGCAGTTACGTCAGCGTGACGCAAGTGCAGTGAGAGTGCACCTTTTGTACCGAGAAAGCCAATTAAACAATGTATGCCCACATGTAAGGGAGTCATTCAAATGAATATTTAAACAACCCCCCTACCGGAAATGTGTTATCAAATGTCCATCATTTCATCAACACAATTTGTATCAATATGATCAATTACAAGACCTTCGTAACTGTACAACACTTATAAACAGACAAGACAGTGTGCGATGGATGAAGAAAATATCTGAAATACTAAAATGATATTCGTTTATGGGAGATTTGTAACTGAAATGACTTTCAACTTCTTCTTACCAACCAATGACGTTACTTCTTATATCATATCATCGTAAATTTTGGGGACTTATTACAGCAACGTAATTGTACTACACATTCAAACTTTCTTTCCTTGCCAATGATACGTCATAAATTGTCATCAACATACCGCACTATTAAACAGACAATATGTGTGATGAATATTTAGACTTTCGTTAACGTAACGCTATATACTTCGGAATCTCGTAGATCCTTCTGATTGGTCCCGGACCGTTATATTGTTATAGACAGAACCGTTATATATTTATAGACCGCTGTGGATGTCACGGCCTTCTGATTGGTCGACATCTTCTAGCTAGCTATATGAGTGTTAGTATATACCTTCAATTGTTCTTCATACGAAGCCGTGCTGAAATTCTCTATTTATTTTACTCTGTATGGAAGAGTACATTCCTATGTGTGAAAACAGGTTCGGCTCCACGGCAAAACGTTCGTAACCATGAGCCTCCACCAGTTCATCCATCTCTAGATCTATAGGGATACTACTATTCCTCCTTGTCTCTAGGTACTTCAAGAAGTCCATTGCAGTGTCCCTGCTGTATAAGATTGCAGGCATACAACAGCCGTCCGCTTGAAACATGATGTAGAAGTATTTGGAAATTCTCCTCCACTCCATCAGATGTACCCTGGATACCGCCCAGGCTGCAAGTCCGCAACAAACGACACTTCCCAAAAAGAAGACGTAAATTGTAACATAGGATCTCGATATTTTACGTAGTAACGAATATAGAAGTGTTGCAAGTGTCCCTCCTATGATGCCAATTCCAACAAGTTCAAGAAGGTGTACGAAGATGCGTCTTGGTTTTGTAGTGTGGAAGTCGTTTTGCATATACGTTGGAGTGAATAGCTTGAAGAACGTTTTGGTGTAGTTGTTGTCAATCAGTTCAAAACCTTGGTACTTCTTTTCAATCTTTGTATGTATGATGTGGTTTAGGATGTCTAATGCCCCTGGTGTTGCTAACGCATCATCTTGTAACATCAGTATGAACTCTGACTTAAAAGAAAGCACTTGTTTCAAACAGTAGATATAGTCCTCTTTCTCTTTCTTGAATACGTCCGTCATCTCTGACGGTGGAGCTATGGTCTCTTCCAGATATTTGGAGCGGACAGGAACAATGGTAGATAGAAAGATTGCGTCGGAATGAGAGGGTGGATCAAGGTCTACGTCGCAAACGACCAGTGGAGTTTTCTTTGGCGGATTTTCTCGAAGAATCGCCGCGACGGACTGTAGAATGTACCCCGGGTGGTAGAGGGATCCTTCCCGTATGTAAACTTGCCTGTTGACGGTAACAATCCCAATGGCTAGCTTCGCTTTCGCATCTGCGTCATGTAAGATGTGAGACGGCCATGTTGGTTGTGAGAGAGGAGTTGCTTGCGCCAGATGCTTGCGTTCGTCGTTAACCTCCATTTTTAAAAAAAGAAACATCAAAGAATCATCAAATTGAGGAAATTCCAATAGACGTCAAATGATACAAAAGAATTGACAGAAGACAAAGAGACAACAGTCTCAACTGATAGTTTCCTCGCCACTTGTAGGTTATGGAAAATACAATATTTGACAAAATACTCAAATCTATCAATAATAATTAATAACAAATATGTACACAGTTTTAATATAAGTCCGAACTCCCCTCCAAGAAGAAAAGAAAGAAAGAAAGAAAGAAAGAAAGAAAGAAAGAAAGAAAGAAAGAAAGAAAGAAAAAAGAAAGAAAGAAAGAAAGAAAGAAAGAAAGAAAGAAAGAAAGAAAGAAAGAAAGAAAGAAAGAAAGAAAGAAAGAAAGAAAGAGAAACATAAACTTCAAACGTTTTGTTGCTGTGATGTACTTTTGTGTTTTTGTTTTGTTTTGTTTTGTTTTTACTGGTCACCACAAAACAAGACCTAAAGTTTATTTCAAGGTGTGATCCGAAGGCCACTCCAAGGTTACGGGTTACATTGTAACTGTAACAGTAAACGTTACATTGTAACTGTAACAGCATCTCTTCTCCCTAGGTCAGAAACATCATGATTGAGACCAGCTCAATTGCTCACTAAGAGTGAGGACTAACTGACCCAATAGGCGAAGCAGGGGGTCATGTTTGGCTAGAATGCATTAAGCTAAGGGCACAAGGCGCCGTACGTGCATACGTTTTTCGGGAGGAACGTCCGCCACGTATTTCTGAAAACGTTCAGGCTGCACAGGGCAGGCGTGTCGCCCGTATTGGCACGTGCGGGGGACGAATCCGCAGCCCGATGACACACAAAGTTTTGCCTGCACGTAAAGTTCTACGGCGTGTCTGCGTGCTCCAAAATCCGTCGTATTCCCTACGAGTTCGTACGGAGGCGGTACTCACCACTTACGCGGATCCCCAAAATTGCCCACGTTTTGGCACGTAGACATCACGTATTTGCACCTACGGTGGGTTGTGCCCTTAGCTTTTCTTGTGACTAGCATGACTTACCTTCATTGCGTAAGCGAAGGGGTCCGTCCCACCCATGTGTAGGGTCTGGCTGTAGTAGATAGAGTAGTGTAGTCTGTGGCAGAGGATCGGCAGAACGACGCAGAACATCGCGACAAACAGGAGAAACACATCGTTCAGAGGACGTCGGGCGCAACGCCGCATCGGGAAGTTAACACGGTAGCCACATATCATATTTCCCGGTGAAAGCCAGCAACCACGATGACACTTGTTAACGAAGAAACTCACATGTAGTCAAGTCGATACACCTTGCAATTGCAGATTTAAGTACTTGTAACGATAGTACTACGACCTTTCCTTCCAAGGTAGAAGAAATAGTGTATACATGGCGTTTGTCCCAACCGCGTACACCATGTGGGTTCCGTTACTTGGGACCACGGCTTCTCGAAGGTCATGACCTGAAGTGCAGGAACCATTTACTTTTGAAGGGGGCAGTGTAAACAAAGAAATGATTACAATAATGATGAGATTACAAAAGATATTATGCACAAATTAATGCATTCTTTTTGATAGCGAACACTGGATGTGTAACAGCTTGTACTATCTGTAAATCCTCTAAAAACTACTGCTTATAATAAGACTAAGGAAGCTGGCACACCCGCTCAATGGTATAGCTAGCTATGGGACACCTGTTACCAAGATCACAAGTAACAGAATACGGTATTTATATGTGACTTCTGCAAGTAGTGATAACAAAATCCATACAATTTCATATGTGAGAAACAACGAAGCAAGAACTGTGGTGGAAGAAGATGGAAGAAACATGGAAGAAGTACAAGCTGACTTTTTAGAACGTATGCGTTGGTTTGGTTGGTGGAATTTGCTGCACAGGTGTATCATGTTGCAACTGCCTTTGTCGGCTGCAGTTCAATTGATCGCTAGACGCCATATGTGTAACAGATCGTGTAACAGAACCGCACACTTGATCTCTAGACGTATTGTAAAACAGGTCATCGTGTGATAGGAGAGATGGCGTGAGCTTGTAATGTCCCAAAGAATTTGGCCCCTAGTCTTATCGCTGAATGTGCTGGGTTCTTTTATGTTAAAAGGTTTGGCGAATGAGCAACCCTCATATATATCTCTTTCGAAGACCTGAGTCAAGACTGTAGTCAAGACTGAAAAGACTGTAGCATTCAGTACATAGCTTCTGTAATGTCCATTTTATCTTCTAACTTTGTCCAGAAAATTATGATTTTGCTGCCGTGGATGTGTGTGTGTGTGCGCGCACGCGCGCGCGCGCGCGCGTGTGTGTGTGTGTGTGTGTGTGTGTGTGTGTGAGTGTGTGCGTGTTTATATTGCATGCAACTTTGGTATATATGGCATGAACACGATATACAAGAGCCAGAGGTACCACTTCTGTACCACCACAGAAAGTACACACACATCCACGACAACAAAATCGTAATTTTCTGGACAAAGAAAGATAAAATGGACATAACACCTTAGTTATGTACTGAATGATACAGTCTTGACTTTTAAGCGTTTCTTGAATGAAATATGTACTGAGAAACACAATCAAACAAATTTCACCCACACAATGAATTTCAACCAGTACCTTTTCCTCCCTAATGTAAAGTTTTCATTACTTCACCAGAACAATTTGTCACAAAGTAATTGCAAGACCTATACAGACATGTAAACAGACAGGACAGTGTCCGGTGAATATTTACACTTGCCTTGATTGAAACGACGCATGAGGAAAACAACTGAAATGAAGTAATATTCGTCCATGTGTACGTGAGGTTTGCAACTGAAATGACATTCAAATTGTTCGTACCTGCCAATGACGTTACATACAATGATATAGGAACTTTTGGGGAATAATTTCAAACAACATATTAATACAACAACGCAATTTTAGTACACATTCAAACTTTCGTTCCTTACCAATGATGTGTCATCAAATTTTTATCAACTTTTTCAAAACATAATTGCAAAATGTTAGCGATTGTATCGTACTTATAAATAGGCAATTTGTGTGATGAATATTTTGACTTTGGTTGACGTGGTAATTCAAATTGCTTTCAAACTTTTCATATGACGAAGTACTTTTTCCCCAGACAAATTTCAAACAACATGATTACACGACGTTGACGTTGGCAATTACTACACGAGAATAATGTACAATGCATATTAAAATTATGACGCAGGAGGAAAATGAGTGAGGCATAGTCATTCGTCAATTATCGGAGCAAGCGCCGGTCTCGTATCTTCTTCTCTCCACACATTTACGTTTCTTGCATGAAGCAACTAAAAGCTACCCATGCATATGTTCTTCAGGCAGGCCGGTACCTGCTTACTTTGTTTGCTTAGGGCAGTCCGTTGGTGCCGACGACTGCAACACTGCTAGCTGTCCGCATGAGTTCTGATGTGGCTGATCAGACCGATTCTAGATCTGCATGTCCATCTGCTGACGACGCATATGTAGTTGCCGGGTGGGTGTGTCGTTCGAGGTATGCTGATGTCTTCTGCTCTCCTCGCACTGCTGGTTGTAACTGGTACATGTAGCAACTCCCGCAGTGCATTCCCGTCTCCATCTATTTCTGTCGGCAGCAGAGACCACAAGACCCTCATTTTTGTGGTTTGCCTTTAGGTTGTCCTTGAAGCGTTGTGCTACACCAAAGCCCCCCACCACCCATCCCCTTGCAGTTTGTTTGCCATAAGTGAGTACAATGGCCGGTATAGGCCGATACCAAAGCATAGAGCTATGACAAGTGTATTGGTACGGTACCAATAGGCTTCCGCAAAGGAAGTAGAACAATTCAAATCGAGAATCTCTGTCCGTGTAATCTTCTATACTCTATTTTTAACATCTGAAGCGCTTTTCAGATGACGTATACTAGGCCAAAGGTTTCCAAAATCTAGCACCGAGCTTTCATCGCTTGTGAAAAAGAAACGTATTTTTCAGCAACGAAAGCTGAAATTAATTTCTCAATCTGTAGCCCACAAATTACATATTTGAAAAAAAAAAAACACAGGCAAAATGTATCCATATTAAGCATAGAAATTGGATCATTACTGAGAAGACTCAGCTGACACCATCTTGTGCGGAATGCTTCCAGACCAGTATGCTGAATATACAGCCTACAGGTAAGCCATAACCATTTTTTTCGGACGAAAGTTATATATCCGAACAGACCGAATGTATGTGAGAGGTGGTGTGAAGGAGATCGCAGCCACATTGTTTTTGTTTCTCTTGGTAGCTGCCTGTGCAGCTTCCAAGACCTCACCTCCTTGTAAGACAGCTGCATGGTTGAAGTGTGTGCCTATCATAGACAAGCCGGAAATTTCACTCGATGAGAGGTCTGGCACACGTGTATGTGTGGTGTGTGAGGGCCTGGACAATGGTCTTGCCTACGGAAGTCATCTTACTTTTCATGCTAGGGCCGAGCTTGTTGCAGTAAGAGGATATCCATTCCATGTCGTATCGGCAACGACTCTGAAACCCCTCAAGCATTCTGAGGTAAACACCTTGGCCTTGGTAGATGCTAAGATCACCGATGTGGAGAACAACACCTTCGCTGGGTTGTCCAGTCTTCGCCAACTGTCGCTAGATTCTAACAGGTTAACACATGTCAAACAGGCCTGGTTTGTAGATCTGGAGAATCTCCTGACACTCATTTTGTCCAACAACCACATCAAGACAATTGATCCTGGCAGCTTCGAGAATCTAGCTCGCCTGATCAACTTGAATCTACGGAGCAACCTGTTACACGTTGTAGACCCTGCCTGGCTAAATGGGCTAATATTCATCAAGGCCATAGACCTGGGGTTAAATAAAATCAGCATCATTTTACCAGGATCATTCAAACACCTACCCTTGACCTGGTTAGACCTAAGGGGTAACGATCTGTCATCATTGAATGATATGCTTTGGGGAGAGTCTTATCCATTAAGACTCCATGTCGGCAGTGACATGTTGTCATCTATTCATGATGGGACACCTCATAGAATGACGTGGAGCCTACATCGGGAGGATAAAATGATGAGAGGATCACCAGCAACATTGGTTGTTGAGGTGCCCAAGTTCCTCTTCTGTGTCAGGATGCACCAAGGGCCTAGTAGGCACAACAGAGCAACTGATGAAGTCTTGTTCCGGTGGATGTCTGGTGGCAATCGTAGCACATCATGTGGTGGTTTGGATCGTACCATCTCCATCCAGGATCCTGTAGTTGTCTTGGCTATTGATGGCTCTCTTGGAGACAAACTGGTCCCCAAAACGCTTGACCAGTGCAGGCAGGTTTGGAAATACGATGGGGGTGTTTCCGTAACAGTTGGATCTGTGGAAAGTCCACTCTTCCGACTGGTTTCGTTGGCTACAGGTAATGCAACTTTTGAAGGCGTTGCCATGTCATTCATTGAGGCAGAAGACACAAACACACTGTCTACAACAGAATCCGAATGCACCCACCAAAAGGATAGCAACCACTCAAACACCACGCATGACAATACAAGGAATATACCCTGCATTCTGATCACTAAAGATGAACACATGAAGTTGTTCTTCACCATTCCCCAGGTGCAATGCCAGACACAGACAACACCAACAACCACTTACAGAACAGATACTAACGACTCAGGCAGCCTGTCACACTACTTTGAGTTCACAGAAAAAGACATCTTCACATCTTCACAAATGGGAGACAACTATACACTGCAGGCGAGTGACACACCTGAACAAGATGTACCCACAACAGCAGATCACGGTCTCATCTCAGTTGTCGTCTCGGTTGTGCTTGGTCTGGTCGTGCTGTCCCTTGTAGTGCTGGTATGGAAAGTATGCTCATCACGGCAAAGCGTTGAAGATGGGAGGGCCAGCGACGATGCACACTTTTGGACAATCCCGCTTGGGGTTGCCCTCCCCGGCTTGCTGAGGTCGGCGTCCCTTCCCACCTGCTCGAGAAAGATGGCGTCGGATGACGTAGCCTCCTGTAGGTCATTACCGGCTGTCCTGCACCCCATTGAGCCTTCTTACAGCGAGATCCCAGATGACATAGCAGCTGCTCAGAGGCCATTGCCTCGTCTCCCTCATGAATACTGGGAGATTCCAGATGCCGTTATGGTACGGTCAGCTTCTCTCCCTGTTGTAAGGTGCATCCGTGGGGACGATGCGGTATCATGTATATCGCTGCCCACATTCAGTACGATCCCTGCTGATAACCGGGCCGCTGCACATCGCCCTCCGCCTGTCCCAACTCACACTTACAGTGAGATTCCAGATGATGATGAGAGCGGACCAGTGCCTTTCTATGCTGATGCAGCAGATTGCTCACGTCATCATGCCGTCACAAACAGGAGACAGAATCGTCGGGCTTGTCCAGATAGCAACACAACCTCCAGTAGACAGCTATCTGGAAGATTCCTTGTCACATATGGGTCGACTGAACAGGCTAGAGCCCAACGTAGCAACTTCTACAGAAAGCTTTCTGAGGTCGAATGCATAAGGGCCCGTAGACAGCTGAGGACAGCTTTGGTATCCCAGCCTGCTGACCAAGGTTTGGGTACGTACGTTAATGTCACAAATGCTATCCTGTCCAGAGGGCAAAATGTCACGGAAGATCATTCAGCCTTTCTCACATTGCCTCATTTTGACTGGCCTTTGCAGATTTCGGGTGAGGGAACACATAACACACAACGGGGTGTGCCCCTGGTTTCTCGCTTGCCAAGTATAATAGGACGGCGAACGTCCCTTCCTCTTGTCACAGTGCCTAACACCTATGTGCAATGTGATATTCTAGGAGAGAGAACCCGTATGACACCACGGCGTAAGTCCTTTCCTCTTGTCACAGAGCCTAACACATATGTGCAATGTGGTATTCTAGGGGAGAGAACCCGTATCACACAACGGCGTACATCCCTTCCTCTTGTCACAGAGCGTAACACCTATGTGCAATGTGATATTATAGGGGAGAGAACCTGTGTAACGCCACCGCGTATGTCCCTTCCTCTTGTTACATTGCCTAACACCTATGTGCAATGTGATATTCTAGGGAAGAGAACCCGTGTAACAGGACGACCGACGTTACCTCCTCTTGTTACAGAGCCTAACACCTATGTGCCATGTGATATTCTAGGGGAAAGAATCCATATCACACCACAGCCTACGTCCATGTCCACACTGCCTAACACCTACTGGCCATGGGATATTCAAAGGCAGAGAGCCCGTGTAACAGTAAGGCGTTCGTCCCTTCCTCTTGTCACAGAGCCTAACTCTTATGTACAATGCGATATTATGGGAGAGGGAACCCGTATCACACCACTGCCAAACACCTACATGCGATGTGATATTCCAGGGGAGGGAACCCGTATCACACCGCGGCGTGCGTCCCTTCCTCTTGTTACAGAGCCTAACTCCTATGTACAATGTAATATTCTAGGGGAAAGAATCCGTATCACACCACAGCGTACGTCCATGTCCACACTGCCTAATACCTACTGGCCATGGGAAATTCAAAGGCAGAGAACCCGTGTAACAGGACGGCGTCCGTCCCTTCCCCTACTCACAGTGCCTAACACCTACATGCCATGTGAGATACCAAGGGAGAGAATCCATATGACACCCACCTCCACATTTACAGAGACTTACTGGCCATGGAATATTCCATAGGACAATTCCATAGGGGTGGTCTGGCCAATTTGTACACCTGCTCGAGTTATTTTATTCTATAGCGTATGACAAAGATGCCCTATGGCACTGGAAAAAATGGGTTCAAATGCAGTCAAATCCGGGCCGTTATCTTTCCGTATCCTTGAAGGATACGATCGTTTACGGACAGATGCGAGCGGAATCTGTTACGGATCCGAAATTTCGGATTTTCTCGAATCCGGACTAATTAAACACGGAAAAATACGAAATCCGTATTTTTGGCAAATACGGTAGTGGATCCCATTGGTATTTTTTCGTATCCTTACCGCGGAGAACACGTCGAAACGTCGGTATTTTTTCGTATACTAACCAAATCCCAAACGTATTTGCTACGTATACGTAGATACGAAATTCGGACTTCTCGGAT
>NC_049982.1:30080455-30113112 GCF_000003815.2 Branchiostoma floridae
CTGTGCAATTTCAAATGATTCACGATTCTGTGCTGTGTCCAACCAATTGGTCCAACTCAGACTCCATTGTCCAGCGACACTCCGGGGCCGGGACCAGGGGTAGTTATTAAAAAGAGCACACGGTTCCAACAGGCTACGGAAGGAGGAATAATCCGCTGAGATTTGCGCAGTCGATCCATATGACTTGTGTTGGATAGGTCGCAAAGTTTGTTCACCTTGCAATCTCGGCTCAAAGTGAATTTACCATTCCGTGACCTTGCACAAATCTCCAACATAATCCGCCTCATCAACTTTGTACAGAATCCAGGCATCCTAGCGCATATAGCTTGGCGTTCTTTGGGTCGGCGGGGTCCCAGCTGGAAAGCAAAGTCCCAACCAGAACTTCAGAGGTAAAACAGGTCCAAACTTTCTCCATTTCTTCTCCTCTCGCAACAGAGGCCCGGAAAATGCTTGCTTCGTCTCGCATAACGGTATATTTGAAATCCCCAGACTTGCCTGTCATTGGTTACTCCCTGTCACATGACTCTCATCTGGCCCGAACGGAGACCTGCCCCCCGTTGGTGCTGATTGCTTGTTTACGAATTAACACCGAATAAATTTACATTTAAAAAGCACAGTGGCTGTGACACGCATTTGACCCGGACAAAACACATGAAACAAGCAACAAGTTACTATTATTTTACCAGATCGACGCTGAATGGCCGGGAGAAGTGTATTAAACCGTTCGATAGGCGCAGGCAGAATTTCTGTTAGGACGCCTTTCTAAAGATTCTACTTGTCACTTGTAGCTTTAATACAATTAAACACTCGAATCCTGTGTATTTTGTTATATTTCATTTAGCCATTTATAGCCTTTCTACAGCGTACGGATGGGTACGGATCCCGGCAGATACCAAGGTATCCGTCAAATCTCTCAAATGTGGATGCGGAAGATTCCGAACAAATACGAACGAATCCCAGATTCTAAAGGATACGCCAAAGTACCGAACAGATGCGACACTGTATCTGCTGGAATTATAACACACAAGGAATACGCTGTCGTATATACATGGATCCCTGGCTGTCAACGAACATGGAAATGCTCTTTTTGGGTCAGGAGAGCAAATTAATAGTTTTCAACAAACAAGGTGTATGTCTGGTGTCGAGGAACCGTTCCGCATGCAATAAAGTTGGTTTCGAGGAAATCGGACATTGTTTCGCGAAACCTGAATTTTTTGTGAAAAATGCTCTTTTTGGCTCAGCAGAGGAAATTACCATTTGTCGACAAAAAATGTGTATGTCTGATGTCGAGGAACCATTCCGCATGCAATAAAGTTGGTTTCGAGGAAATCGGACATTGTTTCGCGAACCCTGTATTTTTTGTGAAAAATGCTCTTTTTGGCTCAGGAGAGCAAATTACCATTTTTCGGCAAAAAATGTGTATGTCTGGTGTCGAGGAATCGTTCCGCATGCAATAAAGTTGGTACGGAGAAAATCATACATCGTTTTGCGAAACCTGTACTTTTTGTGAAAAATGCTCTTTTTGGCTCAGCAGAGCAAATTACCATTTTTCGACAAAAAATGTGTATGTCTGGTGTCGAGGAACCGTTCCGCATGCAATAAAGTTGGTTTCGAGGAAATCGGACATTGTTTCGCGAAACCTGAATTTTTTGAGAAAAATGCTCTTTTTGGCTCAGGAGAGCAAATTACCATTTTTCGACAAACAAGGTATATGCCTGATGTAGAGGGACCATTCCGCATCCAATAAAGTTGGTTCCGAGGAAATCGGACATTGTTTCGCGAAACCTGAATTTTTTGTGAAAAATGCTCTTTTTGCCTCGGGGGAGCAAATTACCATTTTTCGACAAACAAGGTGTATGTCTGATGTCGAGGAATTTTTCCGCATGCAATAAAGTTGGTTCCGAGGAAATCGGACATTGTTTCGCGAAACCTGTATTTTTTGTGAAAAATGCTCTTTTTGGCTCGGGGGAGCAAATTACTATTTTTCGACAAACAATGTGTATGTCTGATCGGAAATCGGACTTCTTTTCGCGAAACCTGTACTTTTTGTGAAAAATGAGAGGTGGGGGTAACAAATCCATAGAAAATACGAAATGGTATTTCCTAGGATCCGTCTGCCGTGAGGTGGGCAACGAATCCATAGAAAATACCGAAAAGGGTATTTCCTATGATCCGTCTGCTGTGAGGTGGGCAACGAATCCATAGAAAATACGGAAAAGGATTTGCTAGGATCCATCTGCCGTGAGGTGGGGCAACGTATTGCCTTTTTGCCGTGAAATGGGCCAGCGGATCCATAGAAATACGGAATAGGGATCTTCTAGTATTTGTGTATTTTCAGAACGTACTTTTATCGAAGAGTGGGCCCGCCGATGGGTAAAATGTTTTTATGACGCAAAAGGAAACTCAAGACGAGATTGAACATTGCAGATTTCCAAATTGAAGGATTCGAGCAAATGACATTTTCGTATTTGTTAACAGTAAGGGATCCAACTGTATACGACATAGTATCTCTTCGTATTTTTCATCCTAGCGGATACAGTATCGTATCTGTTCAGTGTTTTGTCGTATCCTATTAGAATCTGTGATTCGTTCGTATTTGTTTGGATTCTTCCGCATCCGCACCTAACGAATACCGCGGTATATGCCCGCATCCGTATCCATTTTGTCCAGTGTGGCATTCCCAAACTAGCCGCTCAGGCGCGTATACCCACTTCGTCACAATTCCAAACCGGGGCCCGGCCGGTCAACTTTTCGGGACGAAAAGTATGATATAAAAAGCACCAAACTACACAAGAATAGTCGTTCACATTTCTACTTTTCATTTCCACAAACAACCTAGCCGGACGTTGAATTGTAAATGTGACGTTAGCGTTACTCTCTGTATCAACAGGTATCGAACACTCAAAACCCACCTCCACTTTACTTTCATATCAGAACACGATATGTAAGAGACAAAAGAACTTCAGTACCGCTATAGAATGCTTGTATAAGGCTACTATCGTAGTTGACCTTTTTGTTTCCAAATGCACATTTTGCAAACAATTCTGCCCCCACCTCCACCCCACCACACACACACATCGACGGCAACACAAAAAGATAAGTTTCTGAAAAGTTCGAAAGCCTGATAAAATGGACATTACACAGAAGCTATGTACTGAATGTTACAGTCTGGACTTGATTGAGCGTATCTTGATAAAAAAATATGTACTGGGAAACACAACCAAACAGTTTTCGCCCACACGTCTGGGAGCTTCTCAAATGAATTTCAAACTTTCCCCTCCTACTGTCAAATTTTCATTACTTCACCAGAACAATTTGTTACAACATAATTACAGGACGTTCGTAATCGTACCACACTTATGAACAAACAGTGCGATGAATATTCAGACTTGTCTTGATTAAAACGACACATGCATGAAGACAACTGAAATGAAGTAATATTCGTCCATGTGAAGTTAATAACTAAATTGACTTTCAACCATTCCCACCTACCAATGATGTCACATCATATGATTAGGAACTCCCTGAGACAAATTTCAAACAGTGCATTTATTTACACAACGATGGAAATTATACCACACTTTCAAACTTACCTACCTACCAATTATATGTTCATCAAGTTTCTCTTATCATGATGACAAAACGTTGGCACTTGCACCGCAATAATAAACAGGCACTTTGTGTGATGTATATTAAGACTTAATTGTAATGACGCATGAAGGAAGCCAGACAATATAAGAGTCGTTTATATAAAGGCGGTAACGAAAATGTTGTAGAGTATGTCAGATATATGGCCAACGGGGCTTGTACACAAAGGGAAAACTACGAAAACTACTACAAACAGTTAGCTGAATATAAAAGGTTTAGTTTGTAGCGTTGGGTGAACTGTTTGGTGTTAAAAATATTTCTGACGCCCTCAGCCTAATCAAATTTCAGTTATGGTAGAAACAGAAGATGTGAATATGGAATATTAATATGTAAAAGTAGTACAGGTGGCACGTGACTGTCACAGCCAATCCATCATCATTATATCATCATATCACAGCCAGTACAATGGTGAAATATAACCTTGAGGAATATTGTATTACGTAGAGTCAATGTTATGGAATGATCTTTATATCTAAAGTAGTGTTGCTTTGACCTCATTTTCGGATTATTAGAATAACAGGGCCAGTACACTAAACACACTAAAATGAAAGCTGACAAAATCGTTAGCTGAATATAAATGGGGTATACTTTCTAGCGTTGTGTAAGGTGTTTCGCTAGCTGTAAAAAAATAATTCCAGTGGTAAGTCCAATAAGGAAATGGGCTTGAGGAAAATTTCATCAATTGAGGCAATCTTATAGAACTCTTCAAATGTAGAACCTTCAACAATAGAGTGTTGTTTTTGCCCCTTGTTTGAATTCCAAGGCTAACATGGCATGTACATTCAGGAGAAACAACTTTGCAACCGAAAGCTGAGAAAAGGTGTTTGCTGAATATGTATATCATTATACTGTTTAGGGTTGTCCGCGCAGCCTCATTAAATTCCACCGCTTGTGTCAAGCAAATATAGATGTGCAGAACTATTATCATTATTGTTGTTATTATTTATTCATTCATTATAATCATTCATTCAATATTATTGATTATCTAATCATTTATTCATTCATTTATTATAATACTCATTATTAGTAGAGTGTCACGAGACAGTAGGAGTCAGTCCAAATGGGGGAATGAGATTAAAACACATTGTGTCCGTTCAGACAACTTTACCAAAACCAACTTCAAATCTATAATTTTTGTAACATTAAACCAATGAGCTGTGACTGTCAAGCCTCAAAATAGTGGAGCAGAACATAAAATGATGTTACGTTGAGGTCAAATCACATGAACTTGTACTGACTTTAAATCTGCAGCTTAACTCTTGTCAAACTCTTGAGCTTACAATAACCAAGGACTGAAAATACGTATTGAAGTGGCCTGGGGAGATCTACTGAATAACAAGCTTACCCGGTAAATATAGTCGGGAACTCAACTCGCAATATTCCTGTAAGGAACAGGTTGGAGGACAATCAGACCTTGAAGAAACATTTGGAAGACAGTGCTGTGTACGCCTTTGTCTGCTATGGAGAAAACCTACCAGTTCTGAACTTCACAATGTTGTTTTAACTCTTCATCCATGCACAACAACTTCTTTCGTATGCCCAACTTGTGGCAAACCGTGTAGGAGCAGAGCCGGACTAGTTGCACACTGCAAGAGTCCATCAGAACTGAACGTCCGTCAGGATGAAATGGAACAAGAAGAAGAACATTACTACATACATACAGACAACAATAACTACACTTTAAGCGATCTACTCTAAATTCTAGAGAACACATGCACTCTGCGACTATAGATAATGAAACTGCTGTAAGACTTCATTAGACACCTGATAAAGTTTCTTACTGGTTGCGGCAACTATGATACAACTCATCACAGACCCACAGATGTCTACGTCTCAAAATGACTAAGCTGCCTATCATAGGGAGAAAAAAAGGGACTTTTGCTACCGGAGGAGTTGACAATGGGAAACGTAAACCCAAGCGTAGACTGACTCCCCTGACCAATTTCCCGATTTTTTTTTACGAATTCTACGGTCCCCGTCCCCCCGTAAGAAGGCCTGGTGGAGGCTACGGCTGACCAGTGTGAAATTGTCACATTCCCTACATATAAAAAATACAAAAATGCGTCCGTCATAACTAATAGATTCATCATATTTGATTATGGCGTGGTCCGATTCTACTCCACACGGCATCTTAGCTGAGGATCTGCATCTCTAAAGCATGTGTGAGTCTCCATCTTGCACTGTTTGGTATCGCCGTCTGCAAGGAGAGTAAAATTTCGTCTTCAACATTAAGACACCTGGATATACAGGGTCATTAGATTCGAATATCTCGTGGATACTTCATCGCACTTCTTGATAAATCTATGGTATGACGCTGGTAGGTCAAATGTGCTAGAAGACTGGACTGCAACAGGAAAACACGAGCGTTGATCTACATTGGCAAGTTTAATTTACCTTTGGCAAAATGTATTATACTTGCTATACCGAGGCTCTGACATGTCAAAGCTCATGGTCTTTTAATGTAGAATTTCTTTATTCATCCTTTTGTTGGTGACTGATAAAAATAATGCTACAAGTCCAAACTTAAAACCTCAATTGAACTGTCTATATTTAGCTGTTTAATACATGTATTGATATCAAATGCAGAACAATTTTGCTGTCTTGATGGTAGTTGAATCCCTTACAACACAATATATATATAATTGTATTGTACATGTCGTGGTGAGTATCCTTGTGAATTTTCTGCTTTTAACTAAACAGTAAATAAGGCCTGTTATTGTGTGATTAAGAAAACTTCTTTTTTACATTTGTCTGGTGATTTGAAGCAAACGTTTTAGGAAATAGTGTAATAAACACAATTCATACGTTTTAGGAAATAGTGTAATAAACACAATTCATGCGTTTTAAGGAGTAGTGTAATAAAAACAATTCTCAGCGCGCTTTGTCATGACGTCATCCTTGAAACATCATAATCATATGATTGTAGTTGTCAACTTGTATGTAATACGAGTCTACCACACGACTGTAACTTTGTGCACCAAAATCTTCTTTAATACAGAAATAAAAGACTTGTTGGCTGTACTACCATGTTTTGTCACTTCAGTTCATGTTACAACAGTTTATGGTTAATCTCCAAGCAGATCCTACGGTGCCATGAAATAGTATCAAAGCTGGCCAAGGTTTTGATACTGTCGTATGTCACCGTAGGATCTGCTTGGAGATTAGTTTATGGTGTAAATTCTGAAAATCTAGATAACTTCAATCTTTTCGTTGTTGTTTTACCAATATTGTTTATTTGCGTTCTCTCTCATAACTTTACTGAAAATTAAGGTACTTCTTGTTTTTCTGGTAATAAGAATATTAATTTGCTAAGTGTCCTTGTTTTGATGTGGTCAGGATTAATGGGCTGTGGCGTAGAAGGGGCAAAGCGGTAGGGTGAAGTCATGACGGAAGTTCATTGTACAAATCAGCTGCAATGCCTACATTTATCGCTAGATGTCAGTGCTAGACCGTGAGGTGAGTGACCTAGAGGACAGAGGACGGTCAAACAGGAAGAACAAGCAGAACTGGGCAACCCTGGCTGTTTGTTAACAGCTGAACAAATAAATAAATAGGTAAATAAACAAGCAGAAGTCACCAAGGGTTCAATACTCAGAGACAGCCAATTCAAACCAAGTAAAACTCAGCACCAACAGGCCACGAAACAAGAAACGTTATACAAGAGCAACAAGAAGTATTAGTCGGAAATCAGGTGAGGCAAACTTTGGTTACCTGGTGTGATATCGGAAGGCAGGTGTCACCAAGAGTTCAATACCCAGACAGACAATTGAGAACTATACCAAGTCAAACTCAGCACCAACAGACCACGTCCAACGAAATAATAGTCGTTATACAAGTAAAAAAAAAAAACGACAACAATGATCATTCTGAAATCAGGTGACACAAAATTTGGTTTCCTTATGACTGATATGATATCGGAAGACAGGTGTCACCAAGAGTTCAATACGCAGACTAAACTGAGCCAATAGACCATGTCTAGCTAAACAATATACGCCAAACAAGGACAACAACAATGAACCAGGTGAGTTGCTTTTCTGGTGTCATATCGTAGGACAGCAGGTGCTTCTTCGTCCTGTTGGTACAGGGTTTATTCAGCATTAGTGGTGGATACAAAACCGTTTTTTTTTTCTTGTTGGACCAGTCAGGAAAAACCGAGCCTAAAAAAACTCAGTGGATCGGACGTTGGACTGATTAAAAAATGAACAGATTATACCGACTCTATGGCGGCAGGCATTCACGTGTTTTGAGGCTTATTGGTCCAAGAGATAGCAAGAGCGAAGTGGACCAGAGTTGATTTTTGTCATGTTTCTACAGTCAAACTTGGTCTAACAGAGACAATTGTTGACGTGAAAATAGGAATTATTATTCCAGATTTCTTTGTAGTGAAATGGACCATCGTTTTGAGTATTTCCATACAATATTCACAAACAATTAGGTTCAGGTCAGGACCTGGACCTGATCCTCTGAACCTGGACCTTACTTGTTTCTGTACAGGTACCTACCCCCACCCCTTTTCAGTACCGTGCATAACGGTGATATCACTCCCTGTAAATAGCGTTGCGATATCAAGACTAAGAATGCTACTTTGTGTCACATTGTCAAAACCAAAGGTCACGTTGGGCAGGGGTGAAAGTGTGGAGCTAATGTCACCACCAGGGGTTGGCGGAAAAACCTGACCAGTCCGGGTAGTGGAAAAACCTGTCTAGTGTAGAAATAGTGTTTGCATAGGTGCGACAAGTCTAAGATTACTAAGAGGATGAAAAAAAAACAGTAATTAAAATCATAATTTGTGCAAAAACAACTCGTGGATAGAAAAAGAGAAATCAATCACATTTTTTTATCGGAATACGTGTCTGATTTTTCATTTCACTTTTTAGTCATCGTATTACAACTCAGTTAGCCATTTGTGTCATAAAGCTTGGGTGCACTATATGCATATGATTTCGAATACTACGTAAGAATACGATTTTTTATACTTTTATGCATGGGGTTGACAGAAAAGGCTGGACTGTCTACCTGGTTATGCACATTCATAATGATCACTGCTGAAGATATGGATCATAGACTTAGTGATCAACATGACGTCAGCCAAGTATCATTATTATGTCCTCTCTTTCAGATCAAAGAAAGTACAGTTTGATGTTCAATTGATCATCAGCAGGTTTGTCAAGATGGAGGTCATCTCTACAGTTATCCAGTTGGCTGTAGGAGCCATACTGACCACTCTGGCACTGGCTGTCTCCCTATACTACACTAAGCCTGCCTATGTCGTGCATTTCTTTTTAAGGTAAAATTCACAACTGCCTGATTGTTCGGTCTTCACACAATATAAATTGTATTTCCTTTGCTTTCCTTTCAGTCAAGCTTACATACAATACGTTTTTGGCGTCAACGTTGGGATGGGTTCACAATCAAAACTCACGCAGGAGAAACAGCAAAATGGTAAAGGTGGAAATGCAACATAGTTATAGTAAGGTGCAGTACTCAATGTAATATAGTAAGTGGGGCCTAACATCTGCTTGGAGTAACTGGCAGAGTTGTTTATCGATTTACGACTAAAAAAAAGAATTATGCCTCAAGTTTTAATATTAAAAAATGTGGCAGGTTGAGTACATGGAGGGCAGGCTGTACCACCAAGAGTGTAAAAGTGGGGGAGCAGCAGTTTACCTACATGGAGAGGGGACAGTCGAGTAAGAATCAACCATCGCTGCTCCTCATCCACGGGTTTGCAGGCAGGAAGGAGAGTTTTTGTGATATGATCATGGTCAGTGGCAGTCTCTGTCTAATTTTTTTAATGTACGATTTTCTTTTTGATTTATGATAATGTTAGACATCTGCCTTATTTTAGGGGGAAGTGTAAATGCAGAATCCTACCGGAAATAAGCTGGGACTTGGTTTTGAACTGTTTATCTGAATTCGTAAAATGTGATAATGACATAACTTGAATACGTTGGAAATTAGTTACAAATGTCAAATTAATCTCATTTGTTTTAAATTCTGAATATTTATTTGCAGTTTTGACGTCACAATTCTACAATACAACATATAACAAAAAATCCCTTTTTTTGGATATATTGGGTAACCAATTATCCTTTTTGAATTTATGCATATCAAGTCGAAGCCCTTGTAATTTGAAACCCCGTTGGTCGACTTAATAGCTCTACATAGTGCCATGTTATAAAAATAACGGAAATTGGTTACCACGTGGATAAAGGTGAACTAGCTTGAATTCCGTTCATCTGCTTGTGTGATTATTCCACCTGTAGCACCTGCCCAAACACCTGTACCTGATTGCTGTAGACTTACCTAGACACAGAGACACCTGCATGGAGTCTAAGGCTGACATCAGGATGGAGGCCATTGTTATGAAGCTGCACCAGGTACGGGTAAAAATCAGAGCAGGCTTTGACAAGCAGATCTTCTTTGGCATTCAAGCATCTTATAGGATGTTGGAGTTTTCTTTTACAGTATAACACCACCAGAGTAATGTCTCTCATTTGCTGACGTTTTGACGCCTGTCACACATCTTCCTTGGATTCGGGTTCTGACTGGAGTTCTGCCTCTGCGCCACTATATATATGTGATGTACTGGAGACACGATTAGAGGAATACAAGAAGAAATCTGGCAACAAAGGCCATAAGATCTCAGTAAATTAAGGCGTGCACAGAAAGAAAACATGATCTTCAGCAACGGGCCACAATGTCAGAAACAACTGGCATAATTGACTGAGATGGGAACAAGGAGACAGTGAAGACAATGGGTGCATTCGGTGGATGAAAGCTGCTTGGATAAGATATGACTCAGTGAACCCCAGTAATAAACCGGGTCAAGGGGGGATACAAACTTAGCCACATTTGGGATTGTGTTCTCGTTACAAAAGTGCCAACTACATCAGCTACACATGACGACAAGAAGCAGCACTCTAGTCAGAAGCTCTGCGAGGAAGATGTCTGACGGGCATCAAGACGCGAGCAGGCATTACTGTTTGTGTAAATGAAAACTCCAACATCAATATCTGCTGTTGAGAAGAAATTTTAGCTAGTGATGTATAATGTAGCTACCAGATTACTAACCTAAGTAGTCAATGAATTATATACTGAACAGAATACCATACGTTAGGCCTATGTTACTTTAAAATCACAAACTGTCCATTAAATACTACATTGAAGAAATTATGCTGCATAAGAAGTGATCTTGCTTTGCATATATTTGACGATAATTATTTAAAAAAAGTTATAATCATCTTACACAGCAATCAATGTTTTGTGCATTTGTAGTTCGTCAGCGTGGTTGGCCTTGACCGCACCCCTCTGCATGTAATGGGACAGTCCATGGGCAGCGGCCTTGCGGGATGTTATGCAGCTTTTTATCCTGATGAAGTGTCTTTACTCACCATGGCTGGTCCTTCCTGTAAGTATCGTGTTTTCCCCAGTAGGAAAAACATATTGTTTTTGTTGGTGTGATCTACTTCTTCCTTAGAATTCTTCTGCCTATGCCATGAGGACTAATCAGAGCTTAGGTCTGATAGTGACATCGGAACTGTAATAAAAACCAATTAGATGTAAGGTACCGGTGGCAGCTCTATTAATGTAGAAAGTTGCCTATACTTTCCTATGATTGATGATGTGGGTCAAAATGCCCTTAAAGTTGCCGAATTACATCAATTGTTTGATTGTGTTTCTCAGTACATATTTCATTCAAGAAACGCTTAAAAGTCAAGACTGTAGCATTCAGGACATAGCTAAGGTGTTATGTCCATTTTATTTTTCTTTGTCCAGACAATTACGATTTTGTTGTCGTGGATGTGTGTGTACTTTCTGTGGCGGTACTGAAGTGGTACCTCTGGCTCTTGTATATCGTGTTCATGCCATATATATTGCCACGGTTAATGCCACGGTGATTTACATCATTCACCCGGACGGGAGACCTGGCGCATATGAAAGGGTATGGGGCGGTATAACCCCGTCGTGTGTAAACATATGCGAACATGTGCGATCATGTCGACCGATGATGTATGTTCGTCTGTATCACTGTGGATCTGCCGCTACCAGCCCAAAGCTGCCTAGGCAGATCTGTGTAATGAGTTGTATCATTGGCAAATAAATAAAAAATAAAAATAAATATATCAAGGTTGCATGCAATACAAACACGCACACATTCACACACACACACACACACACACACACACACACACACACACACACACACACACACACACACACACACACACACACACGGGTAAAATCTTTAGAGCCTACCTCAATTAATAGACTAATACATCATGTACCAAGATGTTAGAATACATGGATTGCTTATGATAAAAAGTAAAACCCTGCACATAGTTTTTTTCACTGTTTCTGTCTTCTCATAGATATAAAGTCTCCAGTGCAGGGTCTGATGTTTGAGAAGATTACCCAGGGGAATAAACATCTGCTGGTTCCTGAGACTGTGGAGCAGGCAGAGGAGATGTTTCATATCTCCCTGTACAACAAGGCACTCATACCGCCTAAACAGGTATTCTCAAATACTGATTATGTAAATACTTTGCATAATCAATGTGAAAGTGTCATAATTCCATAGAGGTAAATGGTAGGGATTTCCTACTTGTGACGTAAGTTAGTTAAACTTGTACACCACGATGCATAGATTATCTGATGTGTAGGTCATTTGCATAATTTATGATGGGATGTTTTTGTTTTGCATAACCGGCGCATTAATCCTTCAATAGTAACATGTCTAAATACTTATTTGTTTACATAACCGCAGTTGTTGAAAGGAGTTGTGGACTACTACATGACACCCTATCTTAGCTTCTTTAAGGAAAGTAAGTATCTTGTCACTGTGTAATTGTCACTTCAATTTTGTGGTATTAGACTGGACGGTATCTTAAGTCCCTATGTGTAACCTTACAACTTTATATGTACAGTAAGCAGTATCATTGAGCTTTCTTCAAGACTGAATGATAAGACTTTGCTATTTACATCCAGTTCACAAGGCATGCCAAATAGCAATAAGTCAAGTAACTGGTTATGATTTTGGAAACGGTCAAACGTTTTAGGTGGCATCCACTACCTTTATATCGGTGACACCGATGAGATGTTGTTGAACAGCAGGTTTTATACCACAATTATGAATGAATATGCGAATGAGATTAAGACATTTGTTTCTTTAATGCCAATAAGAAACAAAAGTAAGACATAGCCAAGACAAGATTGATGCAAATGAGTCAATTGTAGCTCGAATTTGTACATGAACTAAATGATGTCATGCGGATGTAGGGGCAATGAGTCCTAATTGCCGGAAATTTTGTATTGCGTAGGCCTCCGTTCCTGTTTAAGGTGGGATTGTACATTCTATCATATATTGCCAATAAGTCTTTGTTTTGTTCATGTTCCAGTGTGTGATGTAATACTGGAACAAGAAGACGCCCTAACGCCTTACCTTCGCAAGATTTCTGCACCAACGCAGATCATGTGGGGAAGACATGAACAGGTACTTTCAACATAAACTTCGCAGCAAAAGACTTAGTTTGGAATATTCAACGTTGGTCGATCAAACATCCATTTTACACCTTTGTCAGTCATACCATTGATTACAAGTTAATCGGATACTAATCTCCAAGCAGATTCCTCCGTGGCAAGACGGTAACATAAGCTGGGGAAGGACTTTAGCCGGCAGAGGTGTAAAATTTGCCACGCATCGGATATGGCACTCAGGCTACTGATACTCCAAGTCTGAGTTATATTTCTGAACTACCACTTAGGCCATATTGATTTAATTACATGTATGACCTCCCCACACGTATCAATTTGATCCATCCTTCCCCCAAAAGTATTCTGACTGTGCTGGATGTAAATCATACAAAGCAGCTGTGTAATGGGCCACATATGCATGTAAGCCAAGCCATAAATTAAGAAGAAAAAATACTATAGGAAAACGGACACTAATACCATTCCAAACTCAAAAAAGATGAGACAGGACAAATCTTAGAATGAAGAATCTTTTGTTCGGTTTACAACACCGATCCCTATCCTGACATGGCTTTTTTGGCATTCCCTGGACTGGGGGTGGGGAGGGGGTGATGGGTGCTCATTGCCCCCCCCCCCCCTTCGTATTTTTAAAATGGCTTACTGTACGATCACCGAATTTGCAGGGGGTGTTGTGCTCGCCGAGTTTCATAATTCCTGAAATTTATGTCATTATGACGTAATATGACGTAATCATGACGTCATTATTTGATTTTATTACCTAAAACGGGGAATTACCATAATACTTAAATATTTAAATTGTTAATGTTCAACTAAGATGTGTTAGATATTAAAGATACATGAAAAGAAGTTTAGTTTAGCAAGAACATCTTGAAATTCCATTGTTTAAGGCAAAATTAGCGCCTTTTGGAAAATTTGCCTTTCAGAAACCCGTTGCCACGACAATATTCTAGGAAAAGTCACCAAGTTTGGTTGTTCTAGCACTAGCCGTTTGGGAGCAATACGACGTCAAAGTTGGCGCAGGCACTTTTATCCCAGTCTTGATAAATCCAGTCAGTCAGTTATCCGAACATCGTTTGATAACAAATACTCTGTAAACGCTTGATATAAAAACTCTGTACTCCGGATATCACTCCATAACAAATACTCGTTAATACTTGACAGCAAACACTCTACACTCTCATTCTGTGAAGGAGGTCACCGGAGATTGACCGAAAATTTAGGGGTATGTCCCTACAGTTATTACAGTGTTGGAAGGAAAGTTTAGCAATTTTCTACACTCTGATTACAAGTACTGGACGACCTTCTTTAATGTATATAATGTACATGTTGCATTTACATTATGGTGATCATGATCATGCCAAATAGCTTTATTTTATAAATACTATGTCTTGTAATATTGCTTTACTTACATTGTATCATTTAGTACACTTGTTAGGCCTAGTAAGTAATCACAGATTGTGTATCTTTAGCAATTCTCCGCCATGCATTGTATAACATTGTACGTAAAAACCTAGGGTGAAAGGAAAACTATGTAGACAGACTAAAACTATTTTTCATAAATTCCGAAATATACATGTGTGTATGATATGACGTACTGTTTAATCTGTCATTCAAATCTTAAATTCAAAATGCCACCCAACCCAACAACACATCTTTATTACCATGTAGGTAACATATACTCTTCTAATACGTACAAAATAGAAACTTTCTGGGATTGAATTAAATTTATAGCACGTTTCTTTACCTAAACATGTCTTTCATCTAACATTTAATACAAGAGGTGATCATTAATTTTCAAAGCCTTGCCTATAGAAATAAGGTGCACAACTAACTCAAATTTTGCTGATAGCTGATAATTTACTCTATCCTTTCCGCAAAAATAATCACAGCATTTAGTGACCTTGTGTATCTTTTGTCCCGGAAATACTATGGCCTGATTTTTTTGTGGTAGATGGCCCTTGATGTGAGGAGGTTAGAAGCGGTGTAGGTTCAGGTTATTTGTTATTGGTTATTTGGTGGGCCGACTACTCACTCTTTGCAGCCAGGGGCTCAATTGCGAGCAGCTTACAAGAGGCGGGGCTAAATCGCAAGTGTCTGGAGCGAGCTGCCACTCAGGTGACCTCAATACGACTGTCGCAAGTGTCTGGAGCGAGCTACCATTCTGCGCCACTCAGGTGACCTCAATACGACTGTCGCAAGTGTCTGGAGCGAGCTGCCATTCGGCGCCACTCAGGTGACCTCAATACGACAGAAATTGCCCCAGGTGCGGCCAAGGGACGGTATGCTTTGAACCACTCACACCGCACCACCACACGTGTGGCTGGTTCTATAACGTGTCTGGGGTATGGCTCTCCCCAGACACGGGTCCCATACATTAGCTTGTTACCTCCATGAAATGTAATGGAATGGAGGTTATATTTTACCCTGCGTTTGTCTTTGTGTGTGTAAACAAGATAACTCAAGAACGGCTTGGTGGATTGGTTTCATACTTGGTGTTGGTAGGGTGTGGTGAAAGCTGAAAATGATTAGATTTTGGGCCCCCTAGCGGCTTCCCTTTGTACTGCAGCGCAACTTCCGGGTGTGTTTTCTCATCTTTTGAACAAGCTATGGTCACGAATTTTAAGTGTTAGATAGCTCTTGTGGTCAGGAATTAGTGACATAAGTTTGGGCCCCCTAGCGGCTAGTTTAGGGATAGCAGGGGCATTTTTGTCATAAACTTCTGAAGCATTACAACCCCCCAGCCTGGTTTGGTTGATTCCACCCCTAGCCTGCACAGCACAGTTGACGCGTTCCTTAGGCCCATGGGTCATGACTCCTTGACCTCCACGTGTCACAGGCGGACCGTACCATGTAGTTCAAAATGGGTAGAAATTTGTTGGTAAAAAGGACTTTTCATAACTCAAGAAGGGAAGAACGGATTTTAATGATTTTTGGTATGCAGGTACCTTAGACAATGTTTTACAAAATTAAATACTAATTATGCAAAATAGGAATACATTTGCATAGTTAATGGGAATATTCCATCATAGCAGTTTTTTCTATGCATCTCTTGTCCTGGACGTGATATGGTCTTGACATTTGGGTGGTAGATAGCTTTCAGTGTCATGACAAGGTGGGACAAGTTTCATCCCCCTAACATTTAATTTCTAAACTGCAGAGGCATTGTTGTCAAGACATTCCAAAGAGGATAACTGCAGAAAGGATTGACGGATTGGCATCATATTAGGCATGCGGATACCTTAGTCAAAGATGTTCATAATGATATACATGTTATGCAAATGAGGACTTAATTTACATAATTAATGAAAAAAATTGTATAATTCCATTGTTTTCAATAGCTGGACTTCAATAAATGTAACACATGTTCATTATGATAGGTGGAATATAAGCAGATACGAATTATGGTAATGAGGAACTTATTTACATAATTTCTAATAATGTAAAAATTGCAAAACCGCTTTATGATTAATAATTGGAATTTTATAATTGTTTAATGTGTACGTTAGTCAATGATGAACAACACCATGCATAAATTATGTTAACAAGTTAGTCAATTGCATGAAATTTACAAAAGCTCTAAATTTTCATGGAGGTATGAGGTCGCCGAACTCCAGTTTTGAAAGTTGCGTTACGGTCCAAAGCTGGAACGTGCAATCTTGCACGTAGCTATAGATATGCATAAAAATCCTTCCTGCCAAAATCAGGTTCTTTGAAAGCTTTATTCTCAGAATTCATCTGACGCACTCCTTATTTGGGTATAATCCGTAGGCCGGTTTCTTTAATAAGAGTTTGAATAATACCATAGTATGGGCGTGGGTTCACGTTTACTTTTAGATTAGTCTGGCCTTTTTTCTTGTTTACCAAAGACAGAAAACATTATAAGCCCTTGCTGTGTAAGTCAAAAAGCAAAGCAACAATTCACACGTACGTTTTGGGATGTTTCCTCAGTTCGAGCTTTGTCTGGCAAAAAACTAACAAGGTATTTCTAGCTGTTAGATTGTTCTTTAACAGCTTTCTCTCTTCTAAACAATTTCTTGGATTTAGTCTAGATCTGGACCTTTTTGTCTTCTTGGACAGTCCTAGTAGGATATATCACCGGAGTAGGCGTAGTTAGCCAGGCGGAGTAGAAGCTTGCAGTGGCCGAGCGTTCTCAACTGACAGCCGTTAAGGAGCGCTGGTGACTACCTGCAAGTTCGGGAGATGAATCAGAACCCAGAACACACTTACGGGCACCGAGAGGCTGAAGACGTCAGCGAGGGGTATGAAGAAGATCATTGCTCCAACTACTACTACAAAAACCCAGAGGATGTTAGCAAGACATTTGAGGAAGAGTCTTGCTCCCACGACTACGACAAAGCGGAGGATGTTTACAAGTACGAAGTGCCTGAGGATGTTAGCAAGACGTTTGATGAGGAGTCTTGCTCCCAAGACAAAGACGAACAAGAGGATGCTTACGGGTACAAAGATCCTAAGGAAGTCAGCTTTGCATACAGGACCAAAGGTACGTTATAATATTGAATACTACGCGTAAACCTATTTGATGCAGTTTGCTATGATATTAACCATGCATTCCCAATCATATTGAAGGCAAAGAACGAAACAAAGTGACTGTAACTACATTGTCAAATACTAGTATGTTTCTGCTTTGAAAATGACTTCGTCGCCAAAGAGGACATGCCTTCAAGCCATGGAATGATAGCCAAGCCTTTAGGGTCATTTTTGTACAACAACAAAGATCTACATCTGATAAAAAGTTGAGTCAGAAATACGTTTCTTTTCTGCATTTTCAGCCGCTCAGTGATAATTCGAAAATCGAAATATTTGGGAAATGTGTATTTGGGATAGCTACACAGCAAATGCATTTGATAGACAATGAATTATACTTGTAGAAAAATCTTAATAACTATGTTACATCTGATGGCTATTTCATGTTTCTATCAGAATTATGAATTTCGAGGGAATATTTTACACTCTGGGACTAACACCACTTAAACGTTAGGCAAAAAAAAAGCCTTGTACTAAAACCAAACTCTACAAATAATTCACACATACATGTATTAATGAAAATAACAATTGTAGTGTTTCAATAATAGGACATTCATAAGCGTAATGTTTTTGATTTGTGGCAGGTGAAACATTAACAGATACTAAATATGCAAATGGTCAAATTTGCAGAGCTAACATAATTTTAAAGGGGGTAATTACCTACTTGTGACACGTGTAAGTTAGTGAAAGATGTACACGTGTACGCAACAATAGATAGATTATTTTTTTATGTAAATGTCCAATTAATTTGCATAATTCTTGATAAAAGGCAAACACGGGATTCTGCCACAAAGGGCTTCTGCACATACAACATAATTCTATGTATTCTTGGTAAAAGCCCATCATTAAAATAATCGATCATGCTAATTCCAGCCTTATTGGCACAATCAAAGAGATAAGATGAAAATAAATGTGCAAACTTAACCCTATTCAGACCGGGCTTTTTTGGTCATCCCTGGACGGGGGGGTGTGGCTTTTGAGGCCCTCCACTTCTAAGTCCTCTAACTCTTGAACGACGTGCCGTAGGGCCACCAAAGTTTCAGGACATGATATCGACATAATATCTGACGAGTATATGACGTTTGACGTTACGTTGACGTAAAATGACGTAATTATGACGTCATCAATTTGATTATATTGGCCGGACCCATGAAAAAAGGGTATTCTCAGAAAACTTCAAGTTATACTACAAAAATGTAACAACAAGTGCAGATAACAATACTAATGTTCATTACGACTTGTATTGCCAATAGCAACATCGATGACGTCATAATGACGTCATAAAATGAAGTCATGCACATCTAAGATACGAGTTAGGCTCCGCCATATTATATCCACTACCTTGAATTTTTAAAAGTACTTTTTTTGCGACAAATAATCACAAAGGGCAATCGAAATAGACTAAATTCATTCATTTAGATGGTTTTTGATGAAAAAATACCAGGTAGTTGCAAATTTTAAGGGATAATTAGCTTGTTATTCTTGATCTGGCCATACGGTCCGCCATCTTGGATTTTGGGCTGATGACGTCATCAAATTAGCATAATTTATGCATATATAATTATGAAAGATATGCTAAATGATATAAGATTTTATTTATGTTACAAAATAGCAGTCATATAGCAAATAAATGTGAAAAATACATTGTTAGAACCAAAATAGTGATTTTTGGCAAAACAGCCTGTCAGCAGACGGTTGCCATGGTAACACGAAAAATGGAAAATTTGTCAAACTTCGTGAAATTGTTGCCAACAATATTTTAGGAAAACTCACTAAATTTGGTGGCTTTAGCGTAAGGCATTCTGGCGTTATAGGACATCGAAGTTGGCGCAGGCCTCAAAAGCCCCCCCCCCCCGGTCTGAATAGGGTTAAGGCTTTTAACATTTCATACAGTTTAAATTTCCGAAATCTTGTTTGGCCTGTTACCATGACGACATATGGTTTTGAGCAGAAAGAAAGCTATTTTGAGGGCTTTTAAGTCAAACAGATTTTTCTGATTGGCGCTGTCCTTACTTGTTGCGTATCTGAAAGTCCTGCCATGTCACGTGTTTGAAAGTCCTATTATGGAAACACTGTAATTACATTGTTTTTATCAATTATGCAAATTTCAACCGTACCATTCTCTGAATGCATTCTCTGCCTCTCCCGTTGTATCTCAGACCGTGTCCTGGCAATATGGAGTAGATTGAAATCCAACAAGGTTTGCTGGCTTGCAATGGGATTCGGACTTCTGGTCGTGGCATCAGTTATCATCGCTGGCATCCTGGCGACTCAGATCACCGCGGGTGGGAGGGTAAGCTTTAATGTGGTCTTTTTATATGGTATTTCAACTTAGGCCACAGCAAGTAAATTTAATGGATGACATCCTCTGCAAACTGCAAAAATAATGAGGTAGGGCGAAAAAAAAACAAGACGGGTGAAAAAACAAGATGGCTAATTTTCAAAATAGACACCATAACAAGAATTGAAAAATTGGAATTGTATCACTAACCATGCTGGCAACTACACTGATGACTTCCATATTGGTGCCACTCTTACAGCTATCCTGCAAGTTTCACTTCTGCTGCTACGGTCAAGGCTACCTATCTAGTGTCAATTCTATATACAAACATACCAAAAATCATGATAATCCGTCAACACGTTGCCGAGTTATTCTCGTCCAAAGTAAGGAAATTGGTGCCGGCGCCTGCAGTTCTAAAAATGCCGATAGGGGGTCCAAACTCACAGCACTTACTCTCTGCCCCTAAGGGCTATCTACCACTCAAAAACTATGACCACAGCATGTCTAGAACACGAGATGTCAAAATTAATAGTTTTGCTGCAGTACCTTAGGGAGCCGCTAGGGTGCGCATTATCGAACTTGGCCTTCGTTTTCCTGACCCTTACCCACCTGCCAAATATTATCAGGATCCATTTAAGGGTTCTTGAGTTACTGTAAATGCAGAAATGTTCGCGGTGGATTAATGTTCGCGGTTTTCGCGGCGGTCGCTTCACCGCGAATTTAAAACCACCGCGAACATTTTTCCATAAAAGTAAGAGATTACAGTGCATGGTGCTACCGCGAAAAGTCCATTTTCCCGCTACCACGAAATTAAATCCCCGCGAACTTAAATGCATTTACAGTATACTGTTTACGAGAAAGCGGACGCACACGTTCGCGCCGATACCGTCCTGACAGAAAAAGGCTACGCTAACCATTTTCGAACACGACCTTCCTTTCCGCAACCGCTACTCAAATACCAAATATCATTAAAATCCATACACAGCTTCTCGAGTTATATGCTGTTGACCTACATATAGGGACGCAACATGAGACCTTAACCGAAAATATAACCTTCTCGAAAAAGGTAATTATATGGTTACAACACAACCAATTTACCCATTTTTCCCCATCCCTGAAGAAGAAATCTTGTTTTTTTCTGAAATCAAGCGAAAATTAATGAGCGCGCGGATTTCACCCATAAAATTTACTTGCTGTGGCCTTAACTCAGGCCACGTTGATTTGAATGTACGGATGACATCCTCCGGGAACCCCACAACTGATGCGAGCGTGCGAATAAAAAAAGTTTGGTCCAAGAAGGTTTCCTTCATTATGAAATCTAAGTTGTTAGGAAGGCTGAACAAATGACTGAACACACAGAGTACGAGGGGCATTCAATAAGTAATGTCCCTGACCCACTTCCAGTTGTTTGATCTAGATGAAATTTTGCATGTGTAATGAGTCATATCTCTATGGGTTATGTTGCAAAAAAACAGCTCTGAACTAATTGTGGTTACTGATTTACTGGTGTTTGAACTGAGTCAGGTGTGAAATGGACCAGGTGTGAAATGGAGCAAGTTGAGTGTCGCGCAGTGATCCGGTTTTTGTATTTGAAAGGACGCACACCAAAGGGGACTTTTGATGAAATGAAAAAAAAAACTTATGGTGATGATGCCCCATCATATGACCTTGTAAAACGCTGGCATCCTGAATTCAAACAAGGTCGGAAGTCTGTTGAAACAGCTCCCAGACCTGGTCGTCCCTCTTCTGCCATTGATGAGGCATCTGTCGGAGGACCAACCTGGGATGTCCTACAAGAACGGTGTCCAGAGCTACATCAAATGATGGGAGAAATGCAAAACTCTGGGTGGTTCCTATGAAGAGAAAGACTAATAACTGTGCCAAGTTTCATTAATCTCCTGCTATGGGAAATGGGTCAGGGACATTAGTTATTGAATGCCCCTCGTATGCTATACCCAACAATAGATTAATCATTCTGGTCTTCACATCTTCTTCTTTAACCTTTAAATTGACTTTGGCATTCCATGACATTGGTATACGATGATTTGCTTTGCAAGCTACCGCATGTATCAAAAGCAATCAGAAAACTCTCCGTGAAAAATGCTAAGTCAAGTCTGCAACGAGGCTATTATTAGTAGCAATTGTTTATTAATCGCGTGTTATTATATTGGCATTTTTTACTACCTCGAATGTTTTACTTTACGAATAAACGTGTGCTTCTGAATGTAGGGGGCGCTTGCTTATAAGCCACAACAAAACGGCACGAGGATCCAGGAAACCAGTACTCCACGGAAGGCGACATTCTATGAAGAAAACATCTCGACATTTGAAGAGTTCTCAGTCATTGACTCGACTCCGACGAATTTGCCATTTACGAACAGCAGTGTGACTGCAGATGCCTTACCAATGATCGTCACATTTCGGACAACCACGGGTAAGAAATGTTGGATTGAGCTGTAATTTCTTAATTCAGATACCCTTTATTTTAGCTCCATGAATGTCTATAGCTTGCTATGTTGGCAATGCTCTTTTTATATAATCTATGACAATTGCTTATGGTTACTTTTTTAAAAATCATTTACCTTCTTACCTCGTAGATAAGTGTAGGAAAAATCCTTTCTGTATGTTGTCACACAGACGTCAATGAGTGTACCAGAAACCAATGCCAACATGGACGCTGTGTGAACAAAGATGGCGGATACAAGTGTACCTGCTCACCTGGATGGACTAGACAAAAAGTTTACAGACACTTTATACTCAGTCCACTAAAACAAATAATAAACAAGAGTTTTAAGACCTCATAACTCTATGAAATAGTCTGATTATGTAAATGATTTCCACATTCACATAATCTATGCTTAGTTAATGTACACCAGTCCTTTAGATAACTTACATCGGTCACCTTGTTGATTGTCCACCCATTTACCACTTACAAGAATTATAGCACTTTTTCATCAATAATGCAAATAAGGCGCTTACTTGCATAATTTATATCTGTTAATCTTCCAACTACCACAAATTACATATATTACAGGTATTCGAGTCCTATTATGGAAAACACTACAAATATAGATTTTTCTCGTTAAACATGCAAATTAAGTGTCAGTTTGCATAATTTGAACATTATGATATGCGAGTCTGTCCAAGCTACCTACATACCAAATATCTAACACCAAGTATTCCTTACTTCACAAGCTATCTGCCACCAAAAAAATCAAGACCATAGCACATTCAGGTCAAAAGATGCAAAAAAGGGATTTCTGATGCAGTACCGAGGTCACATACCAGGAGCCCAAAATCCACCTTGGCCTTCGTCTTCTTAACACCTACCCAAATGTCAAATACCATCGTAATCCATCCGAAGTTTCTTGAGTTATGCTGACCACAAATATCCGGAAACACAAACATACAGACACACAAACCAAAAACTTTACAACAATTTTTCATGGAGATAATAGATTGCTATTTTTCTTTCCTCTACAGGATGTCAACAGCCAGGATTTGTCCGTTTTAACACAGCTTGCTACAAGCACTTTGCCGAGGGGAAGACCTACGATCAGGCCAGACGGACGTGCTCCGATGACGGGGGACTGTTGGCCGTGCCGAAAGACAGCAAGACCAACTCTTTCATCGTCAAACTGGGAAGTGGGAACCGCTGGATCGGCCTGAATGACGTAACTAACGAAGGCAGGTGGATTTTTGTGGACGGACAGACCCTGGATTCAACAGGCTTTTCCAACTGGAACCCCGCTGAACCGAATGGTGGCAGAGGGGAAAACTGCGCTGCCTTCTCGTGGAAAGGGTCCAAGTGGGAGGATTGGCCATGCAGCACCCAGATGCCATTCACCTGTCAGATAGATCAAGGTTAGTGTTCACAAAAAAGTAGTTACTCAAGCAACTGGATATGATTTTGGAAACGGTCAGACGTTTCGGATAGAATCCACCATCCTTCGTCAGTGACACTGAAGTGATCTGGAAGAAACAGGTCTTTTATACTCTAACTATGAATGAAGACAATTTCAGATGTCCAATGTCCAAATAAAACGTTTATGCCAGTAGCATAAGTCAATTTGTTGTGTAATAAAAGACATCTAGACTTCTGTTGATCATGGTTTAGTAACTCTGATTAGCAGTAAAATTATGTTATTTTTTTTCAATATGTAGTTTACCAACTTCAGATTAAACTTTTATGCAAGCACTTTAAATTAATTTGTTGTGTAAGAAAAAAACATCTAGACTTCTGTGGATCATGGTTTAGGAAATCTGGTTGGCAGTAAAATGTTATTAATCACATTATGTAATCTGGACTGGTCAGTTGGTGGCGCCTGATCCCCACTGTGATTAACTGTAACATTACTGATGCTTGTTTGTTAATTCTTATGCCATTAGGAAATGATTAATATCATATGAGGACCTTGTGCTTTGTGACCATTATTTTGCTTTCTCCATCAGCATAATGTATCAAATATCAGTCGAGCTCTACTGCTGAGTTTCTTACAATCGATCATAATCTGATTACTTAGTAAGTATTAATGCTGTTGAACCCTGCTCTCCTCCTTGACCTTGGAAGATTTGAGTAAAACCAATATCCGAAAACACAAAGTTTAACATACATACAGACCAAAGCTCGTACTCCATTTTTAATATGGGGTAAATATCATACAAAATCTGAAATAAACAATGTACATGTGTGTATCAAGATATGGCTTATTGTTCAATGTTTTGTACAAATTTCTAAACACACAATGCAACCCAACATAACAACACATCTTAATTCTAATACAGGCAACATGTGACTCTTCTTATACATACAAAATTCTTTCTGGGGTTAAAGCATATAACTATTGCACACTCCTTTACTTAAACATATCTTCCATCCAACATTTCATTCAAGGGATGACCTACTTACTATCTACTTTGTGTATTTCTGAGTGAGTCTCCAAAACGCACTGATTATCCCTCGTATTCTTTGGCATTTGTAGTTGTTGTGCTTAATATGCACAATCTAAATATCAAAGACTGGTTGTGCCAAAATGAAGAGTTGAATGATGATTGGTTGACAGCAGTCATGTGACCTTCAGCTTGCTACCATACAGTTGCTCCATCACCTCCTGGATACTGTTGATGATTTCTTCAACTGCACTTCTCCAAGTACTGGTGTCAAGCGCATTGCACAACCTGGAAAACATTTCAAGAAATTCAAACACTGTGCCTGATACAATATTCAAAATTACATTGAAAAATCTACATGACGATGACATCAAAATCTATCATTGGTAGGTCAATATAGATTATTGTGTTTCCGATTATGGCCCATGAAAAATTGGTGTCAGTAGCGATTCTTTTTTTTTTAGACTTCTGCCAAAGTGAGCCAACAAATGCAATTTAACAAAAGGAAAGAATGAATCATTAGGTTGTTGAGGTGAAACATGATACTTTTTCCAGTGGCTTACAAAGCAAGGCAAATTTTGGAACAGCGGATGTTTTCACCCATTGGCAAGTACACCAGAGCCGGTAAGTGTACCTGTGTGTGGATTCTTTAATGCAGGAGGCCCCCAAGATATGGGACTGAAAGTTCTCTTCTTCCTGTGACCTTATTTAAGGTATAAGGCAAGTAGCAAGTAAGGTACGGTAAGTAGCTAGTGGACATAATACAGTTTTACTTTGGCTTTCAATAATTTAGCTAAGTACACTGTGTCATCCACCTACTCTTCCATGTAAGTGTGCTGTAATTATTTTAAAAAAGCTTTTAAATCAACCAATAGCAATACAGAATATTTAGAGATTTTGAGAATTGCAGATATTATTCACTCTGTAAGCAACTACGTACTTGACGTAATCTGCTGGGAAGTTGTGAAGGCAAAAAATACTTGCAAAAAAATTCTACCTGAAAATACTTCTGATTTCACATTGTGAGGAATTTCTTTACCTCCTGATGTACTTGATGAGTAGATCCACTGTCTCTAGGTTACGATCCAGGATGAGCTGATGAAGGTACTGAACAAACTGTTCTACATCTTCTTCTTCAGGCACTGCCGGAAAGGTAAACAGGTATAGGAAAAGTCAATGTAAAACTATTGAATCTGTGAGACTGTGAAACTGTGAATCTAAAAATATGACATGTACCTGTTCAATGTTCATAAGTCTATGTGAATAAATGTATGTCAGCAGCGGTACTGAAAGTGTTTGTCCATTTATGCTAGTGGTCAATTTATTAGCCTTTTTTCATCATGGTCAGTGGTCAAATTTGGCCAGCCCCCTAATTCATACAAATTTATGATAAAACATCGGCTGCTCTTTTTTATTCCAACAAATGATTATGATATACATGTGGTAGATCAAAACCTTACACACAAGTTTGGAAGCCTTATATTTGATCCATCATGCTTTCTTTGTTACTTTAATCAATCAGAATACAATTTAAATTACATATGTTTAGAAGCCAGTGAAAATTTACATGGTGTTTTGAGTTTGCGGTGAAGTGATCGCCTACAAAAAATGCAAAGTTCAACATAAAACCACAAGAACGTTTCTGCATTACTGGTAACAGAAAAGAATGTTGCAACATAACAGAAAAGAATGTCGCAACATAACAATCAAAGTATTAAATAAGAAAACACCTTTACACATACATGTACATACCTGGACAGGTGTGTGTCCACTCCTTGAGCAGTTCCTTAACCTCAGGAAGCTCCACCCTGCCACACAGGTTCACCTGATGCACCTGCGCTGTTGTGTCACAGGTGCTTACAGCTGCTTCTACAGGTGCAGGTTCAGGTACAGGTGCTACAGAAGTTTCAGCTGGTTCTTTGGTTGATGTCGTCACCTTTTTGATGAAGAGAAAAGAGAGAACCATGAAGGATAAAAATATTTTAAAACAATTTGTTTTTATCAAAGAGTTTTTACAAATTTGATACACATACTTGTACCTTCCATCCATAATTTTGTCACCAAGCTAGGCCCTTATTTTCATGATTTATGTGTAGCCACCAGAGGGCACATTATTGAACTTGGCCATCATTTTCCTGACCAGGCTTTTAGCCAGGCATGCGTCAACGCGTCATCTGGACGCACTTTTCTTAGAATAACAAGAAATTTGATGCCCCTGGAGGCCCTTACACTTTGAGAAATTGTCTGACAAGCATGAAATTCTGATTGACCTGGGATGTTACCAGGTCATCTGTGGTCACAGTCTTCTACTGTGACCTCTGGAACAGTACAGTCAAACCTGTCTATAGCGGCCACTCAAGGGACCGGACAAATTTGGCCACTATAGACAGGTGGCCTCTGTATAGAGGTGGCAACTTGTAGATAAAATACCCAAGGGACCGACAAAAAGTGGCCACTATGGACAGGTGGCCCCTCTGTAGAGGTGGCCCCTAATACAGGTTTGACTGTATTTTTGCCTCTTGGGATACCTAAGAATGCACTTTTTAAACTTAAAATCATCAAAAACTCTGCACCTTGGAAGGTGGATGCCCCCGGACCCCCCCTACAATAGTCATTTACCGCGACTCACCAATAAGTTTGGACTCCCTATTTTAAAATCCGAGCTAAAAGCCTGTTCCTGACCCTAAACTGCAAAATACCATCCACATCTTCCTGTGCTATGCTTTCCCAAGGCAAGCAGATGGCAATGAAATCATCATCTTGACAAAGGTTACAAACTTATCGTGGAACTCAATGAGTAATAAAGAAGACTGAACTTTACACATCGAACACTTTGATACCCACTGTACAAAAGCGAACAGAGATGGGGGTGGGGGGTTGCGCGACAGGATACCTAGCACTTATGACGAGTTGCTGTGGCAACTTGTAGTGTCCTGGAAGTAGAAGGGTCAATTCCTTGAAAAAGGCTTACGGAGTCAGACAAAAATTTGTGTTAACTCCAATTTTTTTTTCAAAGTGTAATGGCTATGACATAAGAAAAACTTCAGAATTGATTACCACATTGTCCCTTGCTTGGTTCCATATCAACTTCTGTGGACTCAATCTTTTCTTGGCAGGACTAGTAGTAGCAGCAGGTGCCCTCCTCTTACTAGGACTATTGTTGAGCGGTTTTCTTCTGGTGTATTTTCTCTTAGCTTTGGGAGGGCTTGGTCTTCCTTTGGATTGGCCCAGCAGTTTCAATGCATCCTGTGGTTGGTTAGGTCTCTGTTGTTGTTGTTGTTGTGGAGGCGGTTGTTGTTGTTTTTGTTGTTGTGCATATGCTCGTTTGAGCTCTTGTTGTAGTTCGGGAGGCAAGGCATCCAGGCAGGTTGGGTCAATCTGAAAAAAGACAAAAAGACTTTAAGTTAAACCAGATATTAGTATGTGTGGGTGATATAACACAATTATTACTAATAATAATTATTGTATATCATTATGCATGCATACAGAACATAAAATTAAGTTTGTTGTATTATTTCACACTTATGCATGGTTATAAGATTGATTTCAAACTGTACTATCATCAAGCCTTTTATTTTGATATAAAATAACACCAATGTTACTAGTAACGTCATTCAGTTTTGCATACAATGCAAATTCTATATGACTTTGCATAGTATGTAGCAAAGATTTCAAATTCTTAAAAATCCACTGACACTTTTTTTTCTAAAATCACAATATTTGATGGTGTATATGTGCTCAGGTGGTCACTATAGACAGGATTCCTAATACCTGTGTCAATTCAAAAAATCTAAGGGACCACAAAAAAGTGGTCAAATTGGCTGGGTGGACTCTTGCACAAATTTGACTGCGCTTTCCTGTTGGTCTATAGAAAAATATTTCTTTTAGTGAGTAAAATAAAAATAAAGACAAGATCACCTTGTTAAGATCTGGAAGGGCTACAATAGGACCTGAGTCGCTCCTCTTCTTCATTCTACCTTCTTCTGATGGTCCAGCTACTGGCTCAGTACTCTGTTCCATGCTGTGGGTCTCATGCCTATTGACCAGTGAGGAGTGCCCCCTATCTACATTTGTACAAACTGCAGCACTGGCATCACCATGCAGTTGGTGTATTCCAGGTTTTGATGGCCCCTTTCCTCTGCTAGTCCTGTGGGACATTGTGGTTTCTGATGCCACCTTTTGCAGCTGTTCTTCTTCTATCTCTTTCCTAAGGTCTTCAGGTAAGGCGTCCAGAAAACTTTGATCTATGCCAATTGCTTTTTCTGTTTCACCGGCCTCTGTATCCTCTTCTGTGTCATATCTACACATAAATCAAGAAAACATAAATATTAAACAGAAACTTCTACTTGTAACTTGAATAAAAGGTGCGAGCAGTTTTTACAAATTCAAAAGTCTTTCATCTAATATGCAAAATTACACATCAGGAAAAGAGAGAAAAAAAATTAATTTTGATTCAGGCTTCCTGGTATGGTCATTTGATGGATGACACCTGCCAGCTCATCAATTTTTGGCCGTTTCAAGAAATTTTTAAAAAACACTTTAAATCTAACAATTAAAGCAGCTGTGAAACAAGCAAAAATACAGTAGATTGCAAAAAAGTACTGAGAAAAAGTCAATCAACGTCATAGAATGCCGGCCCCAAAGTCAAAGGAGAAGATTATCTCTTTGTATTTGGTCATTAATGTTCAACATTCCTGACCACTTAGATTTCAAAATAGGGTTAACTTCAATCAATTAATGGGGCCAAATTTTCTTTCCATGTACCCTCTCACATCAGTTTTGGGGTTCACTGAGGATGTCATCCATATAATCATATCAACATCATCATCTTACCTGAGTGGAATGTTCCTGGCAGCGTATGTCTGTTCTATCTGTTGTCTGATATCTTTAGGCAAGGCTGCCAGAACACTCGGATCAACCTACCAAGAGAAAGGTAAGCATACAACAAGGGAAAACAATAAATACATGTACTAAGAACTTCAAGGTACTAGTAGCAATATCAAGGGTTCTCTAAAGAGTGAGTGGTCACCAAAATTCCAAAGTTTATATAACGTATTGTTGTTACCTGATCAAACTTGCATTTGGTACAATGTACTAAATGACAATACTCAGTAGGTGTATCATATTATACAAAAAAACTGCAAAAGTCATATCAACCCAATATTATACTGTAATAATGGTAAATCATCAGAAAAGAAGCAGACATAGAAAATGTACATGTACCTGTACAAATCTACTTTGTAACAGTTACTATTATTATCAAATAACATTTCAAAATGAATTTCTTATCAAATTCATGTTTACACCACTGTCCTCACAGGGCTCAAAATACCACCTGCATATGCAGGTTAGTGCAGGACTGGTAAAAGTTGGGCTGTGCAGCTTTTTCTGTTGTCTACCTGCACCCAACTTGCACTGGTCCATGTACTGGGCTTTATAAATAAATGTCCTATGATGTAGGTGTATGTGGATTGTTATCAGCTGCATTGACTGTTACCTCCTATTAAGTATAGTATAGAAGAAAAAATAGCAATGGTTCCCAAAAAATTTTAGTATGATCCATACTTCCTAATCTCAGAGTGGTGTAGGTAAAATTTGTCTGGTGCAGGCGATTTTAATGTTACCTGCACCAGTGCAGGTATGCAGGAAAAGCATTTCGAGTCCTGTCTTATCTATACTCTGTCTTTCAATCAAATACAAATCAAGAAGGTTACAAACTTTCTTTAACCTACCTGAGACGGTGATGGTAGGTACAGGTCTTCATGACTACTTGATGCTCCTTCGTTGATCCTTCCCTGTACAGGAACCCCACCCTTGGGCGTCTTAAAGGTGGGGAGGGTGGGCAAAGGAGGCAGTCCAGCTCTCTTTGGTGTTTTGTTGGTTGTGCTCTCATGAGTTTCAGATACAGCATCTAGATCAGGGAATGAAGGAATGAAAACCTTTTACATTTTATGCTCTTACAAGCTTTAAGTATTAGCTACAATGATGTAGCCATTGTAAGTACAGTTAGAATGTGGTATCTCACTACATTTACAAAGTCTGATGATTCAAATCAGGGTTCTTGCCAGTATCTGTCCTTCCATTCTTTGATGAAATTTTGTTGCTTGAGACCGACAAAAATTTTTCCCATTCTGTCCTCTGTGATGGACAAAAATCAATTTGTAAAGATATTAATCGAACCAAGCTGGAGTTTAACAGCAACATTTGCCCCTCAAATTCAGGAAAAAGTATTTCAGAGGGTCTAGATATAAAAAATTTCCAGTGAACATACCTCCTGACCCTATTAGGATCATCAAACCTTCGACAGGATTTCCATTCAAAATCCAGGGGATGAAAATAATTTTAGGCTGACTAGAACCCTGGTTCAAATTTTCGATTCTTGAGACAGTTGTTGCAAATTTATGTGCAAATGGAGCATACAATTTGTGGTTTATCTACTTGCATAAGGAACGTTAAATTTTCCGTGCTATGTAGATATCAACAACTATTATGAAACGTATCTTGTACACAATTGAAGAGGACATTTCTCTCATTGTTGCATACATGTAGTGTACAGTCAACAATAAAAACATGCTAATCTTCTATCATATCTAAGCTTAAATATTGAAAAATTATTTGCTGCATAATAATATCTAGACTTCTGCTTACCATCTAGTAAAGTATCTTCTTCGAGTTCTTGCATTTCTTCTGTTGTGGTTGAAGTAGAAGGTTTAAGAAAATGTAACATGGTCTTCTTGTTTGAAATACTGCCTCCCGATTCAGTTTCTGAATCTGGGATGTTGGCACTGCTTAGGGGTATGTTGTTGGTGCTTGTCGACTGGATTGCAGTTGCAGGCTTGGCTTTGACAAAGTCCATGATGGACTTGTTGCTTGCTGAACTGCTGGAAGCCCCTGAGGCACTGACCAGGCGTGTAATCTGGATGCCAAGCTGGAAGGAAAACATCAACAGTAGTCATTGAAAGATCCTGTTTCTTTATCTAACAGATGCTTAAGTACAGTGAAAATTGTCCCTTGTTCTGAAAACACCATCCCTGTCCCTGGTACTGAAAACACCATCACTGTCCCTGGTACTGAAAACACCATCCCTGTCTCTGGTGCTGAAAACACCATCCCTGTCCCTGGTACTAAAAACACCATCCCTGTCCCTGGTGCTGAAAACACTATCCCTGTCCCTGGTACTGAAAACACCATCCTTGTCCCTTTTGCTGAAAACACTATCCCTGTCCCTGAAAACAACATCCCTGTCCCTGGTGCTGAAAACACCCTCCCTGTCCCTGGTACTGAAAACACCATCCTTGTCCCTGGTGCTGAAAACACTATCCCTGTCCCTGGTACTGAAAACACCATCCTTGTCCCTTTTGCTGAAAACACTATCCCTGTCCCTGAAAACACCATCCCTGTCCCTGGTGCTGAAAACACTATCCCTGTCCCTGGTACTGAAAACACCATCCTTGTCCCTTTTGCTGAAAACACTATCCCTGTCCCTGAAAACAACATCCCTGTCCCTGGTGCTGAAAACACCATCCCTGTCCTTGGTGCTGAAAACACCATCCCTGTCCCTAAAGCTGAAAACACCATCTCTATCCCTAATACCAAAAAAACTCATCCCTGTCCCTGGTGCTGTAAACACAACCCCTGTCCCTAAAACCGAAAAAACCCATCCCTGTCCCTGGTGCTGAAAACACCATTCCTGTCCCTTATACCGAAAAAACCTATCCCTGTCACTGGTACTGAACACACCATCCCTGTCCCTGGTGCTGAAAACACCACCCCTGTCCCTAGTGCTGAACACAACATCCCG
>NC_049982.1:30116652-30174024 GCF_000003815.2 Branchiostoma floridae
ACATCTGTAGCATGTCTGGGGTTTCAACCCAGGACCACTTGGTCCATTTTAAATACCTATTACAACAAGTTGAAATGATTGAGTAGATTTTCTTTGCTCATAGCCATCTCTGTACAAAAAATGTGTTTGTATTATTTTATACATTTGTACTCACCCCTCTATTATCAGATGGCAGAAGTTTCATCTGACAAAGTATGTTCCAAGCCTCCTTCCCGATCACTTTGTGGTCATCTGTTGCCAGGCCCAGTGTCGATGACCTAGGGGTCAAAATGATACAGTAGAAAAGCTCTAAATGGGTACCTTAAAGACAACTGATAATACATGTAGCCATGAATTATCTTGTCTGATTCCAGATGTTAAGATGGTCTGGGTTCCCAGACGGAACAGCAGAGAAGCGACTGTATATAGTGTAATGAATGCCGGAGCAAACTACTTTCCGGATGGTACCTTAACATTTCTGACTATGAATGTTACTTACTTGGAGAGGCTATCACAGATGCCGTGACCCATGAACTTGCTGGGTTCCACGGGAGCGTCCGCCTTCCTGGCCATGACCTTCAGGGTCACAGTCTTCCCCTTCAGCCCGGCCTTCTGTAACCTCCGCTGCACCTCCTCAGCTAGGTTGTACATGAAGGTCTCTGCTTCTGTGTCCTTCATCAAGGAGAAGAAGATGTATGTGAAATCATTGTACATTTAATTACATGTATAAAGGGCCCTGTATCTATATCTGTATAGCTGGTACAATGACCGTTCTTCGTCATAGCACATTAGCTTCTGTATGTATATCTGTATATAACTATCCTTTGGCATAATAAACCAAATTCTGTACAAGTCCTGTATCTGCATAGCCTGTTCTTTGTCATAACACACCAGCTTCTCTACCTGTATCTGTATAATATTATGCAGCCTGTATATTAATTGTCTTTTGGCATATCACACCAGCTTCTGTTTCTGCACCTATGTACATTTATTAGCATACATAATTACAATAACTGTCCTTCAGCACCCTAACACACAGCTTCTATATTTGGACCCATTTAGCTTGCATTTATAAGTTGGTCCTTATACATAAGACACCAGCTGCTGTATCTGTCTGCATAGTCTTATGCCCCCAGTAAATCTGAGTGGTGATCATTCTATTTACTGGCATGCTTCTACTTTGCAATATTCACATAACTATGGACACACACAAAAACAAGCAAACAAACAAACAAACACACCACGGATTACCATAGCTCTGTTAGTAGTATACTAGTAACCACACCTTAGTAAACCTGATGCCATAGTTGATCTCAGCAGATACAGACTTCCTCTCCCTCTCCACCTTCAGTTGTCTGTCGTCCTGCCCCCGACAGCTCCGGTACAGCGCCTGTCCTGTCTTGGGTCCGAACTCCCTCTGCAGGGTCGGCAGGGTCACCTTCTGAAGGTCACCACAGGTCACGACCCCCATGACCTTCAGCCGCGACTCCAAGGAGCGACCAACTCCTGTGGAAAAACATTAAGTCATTCATATTTAACGATACTGTTTAATACGATACAAATACAAGGTGCATATGCCATTTTGTGTTACCCCGAATTAGAGCTGTTTAAACAATATCATGGCACTACAATCAAACCTGTCTATAGCAGCCACTCAAGGGCCTGGAGAAATGTCGCCACTATAGATGGGTGACCAATATAGAGAAAATGATGATCAATTGACCACAAGCAATAAGTTACACGTGCTTTCAGTGCCCACTGATCTATCTTGCCAAGTAACAAGTTGTCTTGATCGTCTCAGAATTACTTACCCTCCCAAAGTCAAATCTAATCTACGAAAACGACTTGGGCTCTAACGTTTAAGGCACACGTATCTTCCGCTCCTGCCAAAATGATCCTGTTGGGAACTCCAAATCCAAACTATGATTTTAAACTCGGCACAGGGTGACATACAGTCGCTGTTTGGTCTCAATAAGCAGTGATTCTGTATCTACGGGACCGGAAATCATGTGGCCGTGGCTGCGTTGGACAGATGGCCACTATAGACTATTTCTGAATTCTTAGGTCAATGGGAAAAATCCAAGGGACCGACAAAAGGTGACCCCAATGGCCAGGTGGCCGCTATGCAAAGGTGGCTGCTAATACAGGTTTGACTATACTTAGTACTAGCACTAAGCATACCTGGCAGTTCCCTGACAGTCTGTGGACTGACAAAGTCCAGAACCTCCTCAGGAGGCAGGTAGAACTGACCGTTAGGTTTGGCTCTCTTGGTGGCCATCCTAGCCAACAGGACACTAGATGCTGTGGAAATATTAATGTATTCACACTTTCAGTTAAGAAAAAAATCTTTGCCAGGATATTTTCGTATAATGGCCTTAACACATAATAATAATGTGAAGTTTAATGTGAAATTTATTTGCAAGTTCTTGCCCGAGGGCTAATTGCAGCATGAAACATACAGAAAATATGGTAAACATACATAAAATGAAATAATTTTGTATAGATAACAATGGTGACAAGTGTAAACAAGTGACATATAATATTAAGTAAATTTCAATTTTCAACATCTTTTTAACCTAACTGAATATGGCTGGGCCTACTATTTACATGTAGTACATGTATCTCAGGGAGAACAACATTAGGTCCTGGCCAAACCATACTTCCAATACTGCAAGTACCCTATTACACCATCTGCACCATACATACTGCCACTCGGAGCAGACACACAGCAAGACAAACAAACACACAGCCTGAAGTTAATACAGTAACTGTACCACCATTTTCATCAAAGACATAAAGTACTAATTCCATACAAATCAAAATTATGCTCAAAGTGGTTGGGAACTATTCCTTGATGTAATCGCATAGGTTCTATATTACCTAGCCCAACAGATGCAGGGCACTGCGTTTTCTCCAAAATCTCCTTTCGTAAGACTGTAGCCAGGTCGTCGGGAGTGGCTCCTGTGTCAGCAAGGATGTCCGTCACGTCCACGAAAGCCTCGTCACAACTCACCGCCTCGATCTCATGGGTGTAACTGCAGGGGTAGGGAAGGAAAATTATTATCATAAATGGTTTTCTAGACATTTATTTGCTTGAATCATATTTTTCAGGAGAATGTGGTCATGAAACACTTTATGATGAAAACATAGTTATTCTTTTCTGTATCCGTATCTGTATCTATACAGCTGGTATAACCCCCCTTCGATGAAACACATCACTTTTAAAAGATAATAACTGTTACATACAACTTACAGTAAAAACTGTCCAAGAAGTCTAACACAGAGAGAACCTGGTCCAATACAATCTGGTCTATGTGGACTGTCAGTCGACGCTTGTGTCAATGGGAAAATTATGTAAATTTTAAGAGACCACCAACTTCATTGGCCTGGTGGTCCTAATATGTAGAGTCGTTCAATTGGATACTTGCATTGATTTACTGTACTAAAGATGTAACTTGTCTCACCTGGCCAGAATCCCATACATCTCCTGTGCCACCTCCTTGTAGCCTTCAAAGTCGTACGGTATGGTCTTAAGGTCCGGGCACAGCTTCAGGGCCGGCCCCATGAACATACCATTCTTCACTCCAGCCTTCCTTGCCTCATAGCTACAAGACGCAATCTCAGAGAAGGACATATAAGTATCTCTTTGAGCGTTTCCTCTTGTTGCATTGTCCTCTGTCTTGTCTGTAATGCTGTGTCGATGCGGTGCTCTTTTCTCCCAGTACGCTCTCTCGTACTCTGGGTCCATACCAGGCCGTATTTTCTGCTCGTGACCCTTTCCTTTAGAGTGTGTGACGGCGACCGGTTTCCCGCGAAGATTGGGATGGTTCCTCAGGCCAACAGACACAAAGAAACAATCCATGTCAAGATGCATGACCACCTTACTTCCTACCTGTACCTTTGTAAACCTGTCGGTTTCATGAAAAGACATTCTGTCGCTGTTATCATCTGTTGCGGGTTCTGGTCTACTTTGTAGGTGATCACGTAGCCTTTGTCTACCTGGAAAACCGTTGTCTCCCTTTCCTTGCAAGACGTTGACATAAGCCTGGAAGTCAGTCCGCCATGTCGAAAGGTGGTGCAGTCTTGAGTTGTCGTAAAACTCTGCAACGAAGTTCGCGTCCTTGGAACTTCCCATTGGCTTCTTTCCTGAAGGACTGGTGTGAACTAGTTTAGAAAGAGGTTGTTGCTGCACAGTGGATGATGATAGGCTGTCGCCATGGACACTGTTGTCATGGTAACTGTTTGCATCCTGAGTATCATCACCTTGGAAACTGGAGCTGTCATTGTTTTCGTTTCCTTTGAAACTAGATTTGTTGTATGAGAAACTAACATTGTTATTACTAGATGTTGACAAGCTGTTGTTACCATCGAAACTGTTACCATGGGGACCAGTTAAGGGTCTCACACCATCAGTAGGTCTTACATCATAAGGTCTCACACCATCAGTAGGTCTCAAACCATCAGTTGGTCTCACATCATCAGAAGGTCTCATACCATCAGAAGGTCTTACATCAACAGAGGGTATCACACCATCCATAGGTCTCACACCATCATATGGTCTCACATCATCAGAAGGTATCACAGAATCATTGGATCTCACACTATCTGTATCTCCATCAGAGACATCTTCCATGGAGGCCTCATCATCATTGATAAGAGTAGTGGAAGTCCTGGTGAGAGACCTGAAGTTGAGAGCTCCCTGTGCATGGTCTCTCCGGTACAGCATGTAGGGTACATGGGACAGCAGGTATCCAGCCTTGATACTGTTGGAAGAAAGCAGATAGGAGATGGAATCATAAACAACAGTACTGCAATTTGCCCACCCATACCTAATCTGTTTTGTATGACCAATACAGGGCTCGAAATACACTTTTCAGTCAACTTGCACCTGTGCAAGTTAAGCCAAAGGTAACTTGCACCAAAAGAAACTTACTTGCACAACCCAAAATAGTGAACTGTTAACCCTTTTCTCCTCTTCTGAAAATTTGCAAATGTATGTGAGTAAATGGGGATACATACCGGTAAAGACCACATGTTTGGATATTTGTTTTTCCGTAGCGTATTTTATTTTTGGTTTGAAATTGTACAAACTGTTTCATAAAAACTGTGAATTTAGCCTCAATTAAAGACAATTCAATGTCTACAACTCGATAAGATCCATAGATTTCTTCTGGACTCTTTGAGTGACATCCATCACAGTAACTAGTCTTAAGCATCTCCAGAATGAAGTGGTAGAACAACTCAATACAATACATATAACTGGAAAAACCAGTTGAACATATTAAAGTCACTAATTAGTATGCAAATGTAACTCATATGCAAATCAAGGTAAGACAGCACCATAGGAATCATTAGCATTGTAGAGATGGATTTGTCTAAAAAAAAATAGTTTACCTGGATGTCTAATCAAATTTAGAAATAACAAATTTAGGCTTTTTTTTTTATTCAGTGTTATTTTCTTTTACCTTTCAATGACAGACAATATTCTCGGTGTGTGTAAGCTTTTTCTAATGTCAGGTATTAGAGGACAAAAGTAACTTGCACTGGTGCAAGTTTGGTCTAAACTTACTTGCACCACACCAGTTTTACTTGCACAAACTTGCATATGCATGTGGTATTTCGAGCCCTGCAATAGCAATTCAGAACTGTTATTTTAGGGGAATATCCATTACTAATGAGCACTAGCTAGACAATATAGCTCACTCACACACTCAATATAGCTATACTGCAGGAAAGTGATCAAATTAGCGCATGGAGTTAGAGAATAAATATAGAATACAACACAGTGTCTTCGGTATCATCCAACCCACGCCGGCAAACTTGGCGCACTTTAATTTTTCTATGAAAGCCAATGATAACTGTTACAGTAAAACCCCATGCATGTAATAACCCAAGTTATCATGTGGTCAGGAACATCCATATTGAATGTTATTTGGCCCAGGTATGACATTGATGCATGAATACTTGAGACAAACACAACAAAGCAAATTCATTTAGTACCTTTCTGTGATCCACTGTGGCCGAACCACCTTCTTGTCTTTGATGTCCTTGATCTTCCTGTCGGGAAGGTTGGAGGCGATGACGTGCGTGGTGTGGGACCGTGAGGGGTACACGTCGTACTTCCCACCATGCACCTGCATCAGCCTCCGCAGCTCATCCGCAGGGGGTTCTGTGAGTAGTGTAGGATGTGACATATGGGTCAGTTTTGAGAGGGGGAGGGATAAATATTCAACAGAAACTAGTGTCGGGAAGGTTGGAGGCGATGACGTGGGTGGTATGGGACCGTGAGGGGTACACGTCGTACTCCCCACCATGCACCTGCATCAGCTGCCGCAACTCATCTGCCGGAGGATCTGTGGGTAGTAAAGGATGTGAAATATGGGTCGTTTTGAGAGGGGAGGGAGGAAATTTTCAATAGAAACTAGTAATTTGTTGTGAGATGTAAAGAGAAGAACTTTTTTGGACTGTGTGACCTCTCATTTTTAAAATTTTTTTCCCCATCGGGCCACACCGATTTAATTTCTTGGTTCACGGATTCGCTCGCTCCTATTTTTTGGGAAAAAAAATAAAAATAAAAATTACCACTCAGCAAATTTTCACCATTAATGAAACCATTCACCAACTTTCTGGTGTAGCAAATTGGCCTTTATATTATAAGCTCCTTAAAGTGTGGGTACAGGTGCTGTTACTGTACAAAAATAGTGTTTTTGTACTTTTTTCAAGCTGAAAACTTTTTTTCTTTATGTTTTGGATTAGCTGTTACCTTTACCCCAACCATTTTACCATTTTTATTTTTATTTTTATTTCGCCCTTTCGCTCCATATTTTTTATGAAAAAATCCGTGAACCAAGAAATTAAATTGGTGTGGCCTCAGGGCCCGAGATTCATTTTTGGGATTAGGTGCACTGGTGCACCCAGCTTAAAAAATTGGGTGCACAAAAACTTTTTTGGGTTCACCACTTAAATTTAAGTAATAACCCAATAATAAAACTTAGTTACAAGCTATCAGATTCTTAAACAAGTACTATGACAGACATTTTTATATCTTTCTAACACTTAGATGTCAAGAATATGATGTATACTGACATACTTTAATATCTTTACATACATAAACCTAAGAAAATATTTAGGTGCACCCTGTGAACCCACAACAAATAATCGGGTGCACAGCTCCAATTTTGGGTGCACCTGGGTGCACATGCACCCAGTAATTCGAGCCCTGCCCATGGATTATAAAATGGGGAATCCCACGTGCGTTTTTGAGGAAACCACTGAAAAGCATGTACTACCCTCGGTAGTGGTAACATTTTAAGATGACAACTACTATTTGTTGATTTGTCTACAAATACTTATACCTTAAGCGGTTTTGCAATTTTCGCATATATCATGTCAATCAGTTCCTCATTAGCATATTTGGTATACTGATTCCTTCTTAGCACATGTAAAAACATTCAGTCTCAAATTCTTCCCGCACCTGACAGTGTATATGAGCAGTGCCCATCCCAATTTCTATACGACTATAACCCTTGGGTCACAACAGTAGGGTGCTAGTGAACAACCTGGGGGCGAGTAGAACAGAAAGAAACAACATGCCCCCTACCAACATGCCCCCTACCCGGGATCGAACCAGGGTCGCAGATTACAAGTCATGACCGCTATCGCTGTCGCCACAAAAGCACTAGTGCCCTTGGGCAAGGACGATAGGCGGTACTTGAACACCACTGTTACACTACTCCCCCTTTTCTTTTCAAGATTCGTTCTCGAATCTCTGAGTTCGACATCCCTGTGTGGCACATCGCTAGCCTGTTACTCACAGGGCCGGCATGGGAATTAGTGAAACAACCAGAGGGGTGAGTAGAACAGAAAGAAACAACATGCCCCCTGCCCGGGATCAAACCCGGGTCGGCAGATCACAAGTCATGACCGCTATCGCTGTTGCCACAAAAGCACAAGTGCCCTTGGGCAATGATGATAGGCGGTACTTGAACACCACTGTTACTACACTAGTCCAAGTTGGCAGTTGCCTGTGTTCAACTCCCAACTCTTTGTCAAAAGTGCTGATTGCCTACTAGTAGTAGGTACATGTACACAGTGACACTCACCTGTCCAGCCATTGACATAGATAGCCACACCATTGAAGATGCTAGAGCAAGTCCCCTCCTTCTGGACTTGGTTTGAGGCATCCGTCTCAAACTGTTCATCCAGTTTTCTCTTCTTGGCTGCCATATAGCCCCTCTAATGAAAAAAAACAAACAAAAAAAAAACAGAAAATCAAAGATTTCATACCTTTATGAAACACCTTATGGGGGTGTGCTGTAGAATTTCCTTGGTATCATATTGGCCTTTACTCTTGTACAACAGAAGCCAGTTAATTGTACAACGGATAAACGCACAATTCTGTTAACTGCACGGAATCTCCAAATCCCAAACCGGTGTGGTCAAGCTGGATAACTTCGCATTATTGCACCATCCGGATAATTGCACGAAATTCACGGCCAAGTAGGCCGTGCAATTAAGCGGATTCTACTGTATTAGAGAGCCGAGAGGTTGGGCTGTACAAATAAATTACTAAAATCCCTGGCAATACTCTGACATCTAGGATAAATCATGTGCTGTATAATTTTAAATCAGTAGTTTACTTACCATGTTGTTGTGATATATCTTCTTTCTCTCTATCAACAAAGGTTAAACATTTTTGATCGCACATAGCATATACAAAATTATATGATATGCAAAGAATAATTTATAATAAAATTCAAATTTATACCACAGCTTGAGAATAGGAAATTCATATTGCCATACTAGTCTGTGCTATCTGTTGTCATAATCGAAAATTAGCATAGAATGCTTCTGTCCAGGTTTTTATACTGGGCGTAAAGATTACGATGACGCAAGGTTTTAGCGCGGGCAAGCCCAAACATGTTTTTGTAACTTTCGTAGCAAATCATTTATAGTATACGAGTTTCCAACAATAAACCTACCATTCCCTGGCCTCCCCAGCCATCATCAGACTCTCGCCGCCTTCTAGGTCTGCTCATGTTTGCTTTCTGGCGTTTAGCGAGCTTAGAAAACAGTTTTTATCTCCAAAATCCAAACAGAAAGTTCAGAATTTCCGCCATTTTTGTGGGTTCATCCGAGGTCAATATTTTGGGTATGGACGATTACTGATACTACTCATAGGGTAAAAATATTTTCATGCTCAAAAACATGCAAAGAAATACCGATTTGGATAACTGATATTAGAAAAAAATATTTGAAAGTTCTTATATTCATTACATGAGCAAAATTGTAAACTCAAGCTTTTTTATCTATTACAAAATGAATGCATGTTTCTCCCTTTAAAATAATGGAACCACCCAAATGATGGATAATGACGATTACTAACATAGGGTAAAAAATTTATTTTTCTGAATTATAAGATGAAAAAAAGTATAAAATTAGAACTAATATTTCAACATTTTGTTTCATCTATAAGTTTGTATTGACGACAAATTTGTGATATTTAGCCTCGCTATTAAGGAAGAATATTTACAACATGTTTTTTCCCTATAAATAATCGAATAGTCTGATGCCAAGATGGCGGCGGTTTGTTGGAGATTTTTCCTGTTTTCCGGAATTTTTCTTCATTTTCTCGACTTATCTTCGTCTGGTGATATCGACATAGACGCCTCGTGTAGGAGTGAGGGTTGTGGATTCGAAAATGACCCGCTTTCGCCGTTCATAAGATGTGAATACTTGTGAGTGACACCATAAAATGTTGTTGACTAATGCATGGTGTTGTTTAGCTGAGGCAACTAGGCTCTGAAAAACGATTTTACTTGTAGTCTACGAGTTCCGATCTCTAATTTTGAAAAATTATGGGGAAAAAACATTATTTTCATGTCAAAAATGATGCACAAAATCGGGCATTTTTGCATTGGATAAAACAGGTGAAGAAGATTTTTCCGGCAAGCACTACTGATACTGCCAGAAAGAGGAAAACCTAGAGAGAAATCCAGCCAATTTTAAAGAAAATTCTAGTACTACAGTTTTTTTAATCATCCTTGGCGCGCGGCATTGCAACTTGGCTTAACACAGCGCTTCAGAGGTCAATCTAGGTCACCGGCCTGTTTACATTCAGGCGTAGGAATATCCCGGAAGTAAGGCGCGGATAAAAACACAATTTGCACCAAAAACACACCATTTCTTCAGTTTTTCAGCCATGTAACCGTCTAATGTCATTTCGCAGGAAATAATGAGAAATGTCAACTCAAACATGGACCCTCGGAAGCCTTTCGTCACTTTTTGGTCGCGCACTTCCGCGGACCCCGGTCACGGAAGAACTGGGGTGTGCACCGATAAGTGGACGGATATAGATACATGTAGACTGGTTATAGTTATACAAAAGAAGCAAACTTTCTTATGTTTCACATCCCTTCATTTTCAGACCTCCAGAGTTTATTGAGTGTGATCCACCGATGGACCTTGATGGGAATGAGACCAAGAGAGAGGAGTTGGGGTATGGGTGCATCAAGGTATGGGCTTCTTTTTACTAGAAAGACATTGATAATAAGCCCCTTCACAGATCCAGCCATGCAGGTCAAAAGTAAAGGGCATAACTTTTAACCAGTTCTTGTCTGGACCATGCTTTAGACAAAAATGTGGTCGATTTGCATAACAATGACCAGTCATTTTTGCTTTATGTCTCAAGGGCCCACACCTTTGACCTGCGTGTGCACAGTTGGATTCTCTCTGACAGTGAGAGTCTCATCTAACGTAGTGGGTGTAATGCCTGCACCATGCGATCACAATGATTCAAATTTTAGTAGACATTAAAGTGCATTCCAGTCCAGAAGGGAGTGTTATTTTCCAATAGATAATGTATCAATGAATGCATGAACAAGCCAACCTTTTGTGGAATTCCACTTGTGGCAAATTACGCAACGTGTGTTTGTAAAACAATATGACACTCACTAAACCTATGCAGACCCTACCAATGTATTTGCTATACGTGTAGACACTTCCTTTATCGTGAATATTTTTGGCATAAATGAGGGGTGCTTAGCACACCAAGAAGGTCAATTGTTCACAAGATATCAAAGAACACATGGCAAGACGTGTTTTTCTTAGCGCCCATGAAATTAGCTTTGTAACCTAACCCAAGTCAGGCGTAGTCAGTATAATGGTAAGTAGCATACATTTGTCACTTCCTACAATTAATATACATCGGAAAATAAGTGTCCCGTCTGGAGTGGAATGCCCCTTTAATCAAAGGCTTTATACTTGTGACATCCTTGTCACTTGTGACATCCTTGTCACTATCATCTCCTGCAGGGTGTAGCGACCTTTGTGAACGGACTAAAGCAAACAAGGCTGGACTCCACTGGCCTAATCTACTAACTTATTGATCGCCCTTTGTGTATCTGTTTGTTTGTTTATTAGTTTGGAGGGGAGCGGTTTGAGGATGTAGAGAACACCAGTGTGGAGTGCCGGGTACTACCAGGGATCGAGTGCAGGGGAAACAGGACCTTCCTCAGTCTCAATGAAGTACCCTGCATCAAGTAAGACTCTAATATGCCGTACTAAAGACTAATGTAGAGTACCTTTAAATATTCGGGGTTCTAGCCAGGATTTCAATTTAGCGTAGTGGGAATAGTATGGTAGCAAAGTGACCAATCAGGAGATTGGTGTGGAAGGGGGGTCTTGGCCCCTCCGCGGTGAGATTTTGACAATGTAGAGTTAAAAGTTAAGTAATTTGAAGGATTTTTTGGTCAGTTTTGCATGGCATATCATCATTTTTCTTTGTTCAGACATTGATTAGACATTATTGAACAAGCAAATGATAGCAAAACACCACTACACTAGTGAAAAATTAGCGTAGTGGCCCATATTTTAGCGTAGTGGTCACAAATTTTAGCGTAGGGGACCACTACGCCAAAATGCACTAGCTAGAACCCTGTAAAATTAATGTAAAGTACCTTTTTAAAGTACCAAATCATCAGCTATTTGTAACTAATAGATATCATTGGTAAAAGAAAATTCCTATAATACAAGAAGTGGGATATTACTGTTACAGTAATTCTTGTAATTTTCAGTTTGATGTTTCTCTGCATTGTAGCTGTACGTGTGCCTATAGTGTTTGTGCAAAATTCAAACCAAGGCCAATTCCCCCATTTTCTCTGTTACTTAAAATCTAATAACTGTCAACAGCATTTACAGTACTTAATTTTCTGCCATTCATTCTTCAGTTAGTTACAGACATATCTGCATATACTACAGTAAATATTTACGATCAAATGATATTGTAAGAACACTTTGATAGACAGTTGAACTATTTTTCAACAAGATTAAACTGGATAGTGAGTGCAAAAGTGTGATTCTTTACTTGCTAATGTACTTAGGCCTAGGAAAAAAAATGTTGTGTTTCCTGTTTCAGTCCTGAAAAAATTAGGGTCGGTAGGTAGGGATTATCTTTTTTTTTTCTTGTATTCTTTTTTAGGCTGGCCAAAACTCTAGTGATACATATTTCAATACAGTTGAACAAAGTAAACTGAAATGCATGCGGACACTTGTCTTTAAATGTCAAACTTTAATTTTGTGTGTGATAGATACATTTATCCTTCATTAGATAGGACAAGCAGTGTTTTACTTCAATAGGAAGCAGGCTGAATAAAAATTCTAAGTGGAAGCTATGTGACTCCACTGCCCACCCCCCAAAAAAAGTCTAGGGTCGGCAGGTTTTTTTAGGGTAGGTAGGGAAACAGGAAACACAACATTTTTTTTCCTAGGCCTTATGGGAAACTGACCTACATTATAATTTGTGTTTCTCTACTGGTCTCTTGCAGGTATTCCGGACACTACTTTGTGACCACACTAATGTACTCGCTCCTGCTCGGCTTCTTTGGAGTGGACAGATTCTGCCTGGGGCACACGGGCATGGGGGTGGGGAAGCTACTCACCCTGGGGGGACTCGGAGTGTGGTGGATGGTGGACATCATCTTGTTGTGTACAGGGAGTCTAGTACCTGTGGATGGGAGTAACTGGAACCAATACTATTGAAGCAAACTACCAAGTGCTATAATTACTGTAAATTCAGAAATGTTCGTGGGGGTTTTATGTTCGCAGTTTCCACGGTGACCGCTTCACCTCGAACTTAAAACCACTGCGGACATATTTCCATTATAAAGTATGAGACTGCAGTCTATGGTGCTACCGCGAACTTTAAACCACCGTGAACACTCCATTTTCCTGCTACAGCGAAAGTAAATCCCCACAAACTTCAATGCATTTACAGTAATTGACATTGATTTTTTGGCGACACCACAAGAGAGGAGCTGGCATAGGAAGAATAGTCTCTGTACAAACTATCAAGTGCATTGATTGAGTGATGGGTAAAATAATTTTTTGGCATCACCACTGGGGAGGAGCTTATTTAGAGATGTAGCTGACAATGCACAGAACTCTTCTGTTTGCATTTCACAGCAAAACATTATATTACAGAATTCTTGTTCTTATTTGCTTGGGAAATCAACTGGCACTTCAGATAAAGACATAACACTCCTTTTTGTTTGAACTGGTTTGAAGTCTTGTTGAGAAAAATGTTATGTTTCTAAAAATCATGTCCCACATGAATTTATTCAATCTGCTCAAGTGACAGCCTGTAGTAAGAAAAACAGCTTTTACAATGCTAAAATGGTCTCAACATAGAAAAAATAGTCTGAATATGGCATTTTTTGGGTACAATTTATTTGTGTCATTGTGAATTGAATGTACATTGTGTAGATTGAGAAAAATTCATGTCAGATTTTGTATATACTACGTAGTACACACTGTTTATTAGGTACTGTACAGTACACTTGTGCTTTTTCAAATGTAATAATCCCAAATTGATTTTGTTGATCTGATAGTGGATTTACTTATGAGAAGATATCTTTAAGTACTCAGAATCTGTACATATCATTTAAAAAGTACTGCACAATATCTAGGAATGGAATAAAGACATGAAATAGGCATATATGTAAACCATTTGGTAAATATTTAATGTACATGTTATAATAATAAAATTGTCAATTGATGATAAAATGTGTCATATTTGTGTCATGGTTTCCCAAATCATTAGCTTTGTTCTTGGCAATTGAATGTGGAAATAGTTTAAGATAAGACGAATTTTGTAGAAAGGTATCATGAAGGTGAATTTTAATATGGGTTTCTGATAAATATGTTTAACTATGTATGTACACAATATATTGATCATTGTAACTCAAAGTAAATTTCATCCTATGTCCTACTCTCAATTCAATCTTGACCATAGTAAAATCCTAATCACCATACAGCTTTGGCTATGGCTAAAAAGTCCTACATTGTATTTAGCCACATACATACATGTGCAATGTACTAGTAGGGTACATCTATACAAAGCTGTCTCATATCTGTTACAAATCAATCAAATAATGTACCAAATTTTGCTCCTACCACTGTTTTAAAATTGGTAGTCTAAAAGTCTAAAATTACTGGGCTTAAAACATAAAAACTCATCATCTACGCATATTGGACAATTTACTAAGTACTAGGCTATTATCTATACAAATTCGGTACAAGACCACACAAATGAGTAACCCTGAAGAAAATGATCATGAAGCATACAACGTTCATTATATTACTTTACTACATGTACATGCAAGTGCTGACTGGTAATATAAGCATCTTGACATTTTGTTGCTAAGCTGGAATTTCACTGAAGTTGTAGTAAATCGGCGGCATTTTAGCACCAGGAACAGGAAATATGTTTTCAGCACTAGGAAAACAGGAAGGTGTTTTCAGCACCAGGGACATGTAAAACGTTTTTAGCACCAGGAACAGGGAAAGTGTTTTCAGGGACAGGAAAAATGTTGTCAGGGGCAGGGAAAGTATTTTTAGCACCGGGAACGGGAATGTTTTTTTTCAGCATGGGGAAAGTGTTTCAACACCAGGGACAAAAAAAGTCAAAGTCAAATATATTTTCATCACCAGGGACAGAGAACATTTTCAGCACCAGGGACAGAGAACATTTTAGCACCAGGGACAGAGAACATTTTCAGCACCAGGGACAGAGAACATTTTTAGTACCAGGGACAGAGAACATTTTCAGCACCAGGGACAGAGAACATTTTTAGCACCAGGGACAGAGAACATTTTCAGCACCAGGGACAGAGAACATTTTTAGTACCAGGGACAGAGAACATTTTCAGCACCAGGGACAGAGAACATTTTTAGCACCAGGGACAGAGAACATTTTTAGTACCAGGGACAGAGAACATTTTCAGCACCAGGGACAGAGAACATTTTAGCACCAGGGACAGAGAACATTTTCAGCACCAGGGACAGAGAACATTTTTAGTACCAGGGAAAGAGAACATTTTTAGTACCAGGGACAGAGAACATTTTTAGTACCAGGGACAGAGAACATTTTAGCACCAGGGACAGAGAACATTTTCAGCACCAGGGACAGAGAACATTTTTAGTACCAGGGACAGAGAACATTTTCAGCACCAGGGACAGAGAACATTTTTAGCACCAGGGACAGAGAACATTTTCAGCACCAGGGACAGAAAAAATTTTCAGCACCAAGGACACGGAAAATTTTGCCTAATATTCCCAAATCTATGAAGTCAGAGGTAACACCAATTCAAAATGCAGTGACGCTGCCAATATATGGCAGAATTCATAAAAAAATCTACGTGAGATGAATGGATACAGATACTAATTCAGGTTTAGCAAAGGTCTAACAATGCTGACACAACTGCCTCTACATTGCCATTATTGTTCTGAAGCATCGTCAACACAATACCATCCTCACACTGTGGTAGAACAGCTTTCACTAGCTGTACTTTCTCACTCAACTTCTCAACACCTGCATCAACTTTCTCCTCAGGTCCTTCCAGTTCGGAACTCTTGGTCATTGGCCTCGACCAGATTTCTTGGTCAAGGTCATCGTCTGAGTGTCTTGTTTCTTGGGAATCGTCGAGTAAAGATATGGTTTCAAGTTCTTGGTTAGAAGTTGAAAATGCATGTGTTTTGTTTGGCAATGAACTGGAAGTGCCTTGTTTGGTTATGACTCTACTTGTGCTTGGTTGTTCAGTGTTTTCAAGTCTACTACTGGTAGTATTATGGAAAGGGTCAGACATAGGGTAAGCCTTTCTACTACTGTCCTTTTGAATAGTTTTGGTCTTGCTGGTATCTACACTTTCTAGTTGTTCAGAATTCTTCTGTTTCTGATGAGCAGTCATTGACCAAAGGTTCAGGTCATAGTCGTCATCTGAGTCTTTTGTCTCTTGAGAGTCATCGAGCAAGGAAACCGTTTCCAGTTCGCTTTCTTGTGTGTACATGCCCTTTGCAGATCCCTTAGCACCCTTGCTTACTGTACTGATATCTTCGCTTGCATTTTTCAAAGTTGGCGTACCAATCCACTGTCTATGGCCATCAAACTTGTTGTCTGTGTTTACTTCCAAGCCTAGCTTCTTTTTACAAGTGTAAGGATTAAGGCTTCTTGCATTATTGCTTTTTCTTTGTTTTTGAGGTGATGGTGCGTGATCTGTTATATCTGGGAGTTCATTGTCAGAGTCACTGTCACAGTCAAACACACTAATACGACTGGCTATTGGTCTCTTTCTGCTTGAACTTGAACTATTGGCCTTCATAACATGATTGTCAAAGTGGCATTTTGACTCCTTGCCATCTTCAAAACCTGAGTCTAGTCTTTTGCTTGCTTTCGATGTTGGTTTAGTTTTGGTCGCAAAGTTTTGTATGGAAGAATACTTTTCTTCTGTTGATTCAAACTCTTGAGATTCCTCCTCCAAATCTTCAAGGGATGCTTCGTCAAAGTCTCCTTTGTAGCGATTGTGCGAGTACTCTGTAGGGTCGTACATCGCTTGCACCTTGGGTAGCGGACTATTTTCCCCGAAATCTGGCGTCTTCCTTACCGGTCGCTTTCTACTAGGACTTGCGTAAGTACTAGGACTTGCGTGGCATAAGATTAGATATTCTAGTCATAACAACATTTCATTAGGAAATTTCAAACATAGTTTTAAAGATAAATCGCAAGTAATACTTCTTAAGATCATTTCAAACTTTGAGGTTGAGTCTGATAAAATGCTGATCTCATTATCTAACAAACTTAAACCTACATGAAACATTGCCTGAAGATTATTAAAAATGTCTGATACTTTAGGGGACCTTATAATATCAAATAATTATTTCATTTTTCACCTTTGATGAAGCTCTGCTGTTACTGTAGCCAGGAACTCGACTGTGCCCTCGATGTTCTCAGTTCTCACAAGGTCAAAGTCATCACTGGCATCAAGTTCTTCTAGCACATTCTAAGGATAGAAAATAAGACTCAGTAAAACTTGTTCAAGTCAAGTGTCAAGGACACACTACTGACACCCTACCACAATGCAAATTATACATTTGTAGCTATAGCTACATGTAAAAGTCAGACAAAATAATGCAAATGGTTTTCTTGCCAGTGGGAAATTTTGAGTGTACATTGAAGTACTACACATCTACCTTACATTATCTACAGGACTGTCTTCGGGACTAATTCATCCATCCCAGGATGGAAATTTCTTTGTTTGGACGAGAAAAAATATTACCACATCCGTCCCAAAAATCTGAAGTGCATGACATGAAACTGTTCAAAACGGACTTTCATAATCTTAAAATGACACATTTAACACGGTCAAGGAAAATCAACAACATGGAAATTATTCCAAACAATGAGTGGAACAGAAAAAGATTTAAAGCTGGAGACAGCCCTGATTATTAATACATATCATCATCAATACTCAATTATTACAGTTCAGTATTGATAATAATATATATTTCAAATCTTTTCCTGTTCTGCTCATTGTTTGGAATAGTTTGAGCAGAACAGAAAAAGATTTAAAGCTGGAGACAGCCCTGATTATTAATACATATCATCATCAATACTCAATTATTACAGTTCAGTATTGATAATAATATGTATTTTAAATCTTTTCCTGTTCTGCTCATTTTTTGGGAGTCCAGGATTATTGCTGTTGATTTTCCTTGTTTCCCTGTTAAATGTGTCATTTCAAGATACAGTAATGAAAATAAATTTTCAACAGTTTCATGTCATGAAGTTCAGGTAAGCAAAAAATCTTGCACATTTAACTTACATTGACCTGTTCCACTGTGGGGTTGCCACACCTGGCCACGCCCCTGCAGCCATCGCCACACCTGACCATGTACTGCTCAGGTGTGCACTCCACAATGTACTTCAGACTGCAGTGTAGGCTGTAGGGACTGAACCTACGCCTGAAATCCAACATCCTGTCCTTCTGGGTGAAGTAACGCCCATCCTTCAGGCTCCAGGCTAGGTCATCTGTCAGTGTACATAAAGTTTTAAAATATCTTCAACCAAAGTTTACACAATATTTCTGTACACAAAGTAAAATACAGTAATGCATTCAAGTTCACAGGAAACTGCCATGGAAAAATGTTTGCAGTGGTTTAAGTTCACAGTAAATTGGTAACGCAAAAACCGCAAACATAAAGCCACCGCATAAAATTTCTTGCCAACAAGCTTTTGATCAGTCCATTGACCCTAAATTTGAGAGGACCGAAAAGGCCTATGACTTAACTTCAAACTTGCATTACACATGGAATATGACTTGCAAGAAATGTGTTTTATGGCCACTATTCTCCCAATTAATATTTAATGTATTAAGTAAGAGTTGCAGCAGTAAATGGTATGTGCTAAGGTCAACTTTAGGCCCCCTGGTAAGTATTCTTTGGTACAGCAAAAGAATTTTCAAAAATTGGTTTTTCGTTACACACACACACAACTGTACTATGATTATACTTCACCTGCCCTTTTCCTCTCCACTAACACAGGTAAGACATGCTGCACACCTCCACACTTCCACACCCAGCTGTAGTCTCCACACTGTAGTGTCTACATGTATAACTCACCTGCCCTTTTCCTCTCCACTAACACAGGTAAGACATGCTCCACACCTCCACACTTCCACACCCTGTACTATACCTCACCTGCCCTTTTCCTCTCCACTAACACAGGTAAGACATGCTGCACACCTCCACACTTCCACACCCAGCTGTAGTCTCCACACTGGAGCGACGCGGTGCGATGTCGGACCCCCAACCGGCACAGGTACCGATGCAGCTACAAACAAAAGACATTACATTGAACATATATTTAAATTTTGTACATTCTGTGATTGCCAAGGCAAAATTCAAAAGTAATATGCTAGATGCCGGGAGTTAAAAGAGTACCAAATTACATGTAATATAATTATAATTGATGTTATTAGTAGAAGTTCAATTGTTCATCAAAAGTTCCCCAAAATATTTTAGACTAGTTCCTTACTTCACCCAGCTTGACTCTGTCTCCTCCCCACTCTCGGATGTCAACCAGCAGAACAATGCTGCAGAATACATTGTCAAGTTGGTTTGAATTCAAATCATTGATAATATCTTACAAAACAGGATCCAGAGTTTGATATACTGTAAATGATCTTATCTCTAACTTAATAAAAAAAAATGATTGTACAGTCATCATCATCATCATCAAAACACAGTCTAAAATGTTTGAAAGCATAAAGAGTAAGATTACATGCATTTCCTTGTTTTCCCTATAGTATGGTAAAATTGCTTTTGCTGGTCTGTTTTTCTATAAAATCTTTTTCTGTCAGAGGCCAATCAGAGCTTAGAACTGCATTAGGATATCATCATGTATAATATTATAATTGCAAATATATTAGCAATTTTTTCTCTTTTTACACGCACCCAATATTATAGGATGAGTCTAATGGTACCAGTGGTAAAAAAAACAACAACAAGAAGATGTAGGTTTTATTTTTTTATTTTACTAGCACAGAATACTATAGGACAAGTCTAATGGTATTGTGTGCAAGTACATATGTAGCACATTGAAAGGAATGGAAAGTGGAAAGTGAAACTCCTAGATGGCACACATGCAAAACAAAATCCAACCATGTTTACAGTATACAGCAAGATGCCTTTGGGGCATAACACCTCTCTTGGGTTTCACTGCCAACAACGTTTTATCTCCAAGCACATCACGTTAATACTATCATAATGATAATTCTTTTGAACTGTCCTATGATGAGCAATCAGGTACATTTTACCTACTATATGTAGTCTTGTTATGGCAGCTAGTACTAGTTGTACACATGTGCAGTCACATGGTCATGACGAAATTCTATAGTATGGAAGATCGTATTACATGGGGCCACTGACTCATACCTGAGTCTATAGCTAAGGTCAACTGTATTGTTGTTAACTGAAAGCATAACAAATCAGTGTCCTAAATTCTTGATTTTTGAAAAAGGAAGTGCATAATGACAAATCTCTAACACTTTTTACAATACAGTACCTACAATTGTAACAGAAATACCAAGGCATAAAGCCAGGTACTATTCTGCAATTTGGGAATAATACCGAACTTGATCCCCTCTTGCAGGAGTACTGTTGACTGTTCCTTTGATATGCTAATGAATAGCAGGAGACCATGAATCATCGTCTTTCTGACAGAAATTCCCTGCGACTGACAAGTACTAGTCGCCCATTTGAATCACATAAACTTTAAGATTGATTAGGTGTCAGAAAATGTTGCTTGAGGCTTTGGACTTTGGACTCGTTCTGCTATTGGTTATTTTTTGCTTCATCTCTGGATGTGTGGCTATATTTGTACTGGTCCATGCAGACCAGGTAAGTGAATATTAATTAATAATATTCTATTATGAAAGTACATTGTATTGTAAAGATGACATTATGAATAACACTTTCAAGTTCATAAACTAATACAAACGCATTTATCTCAAAGAAAATTTTTGTCCAATTGAAGACAAATGTTAAAACTTTGACAGTAAGGGCCCTGTGGATATGCACATTTCTTTTCTTTTTCTTCAAATTCAAAGGATTCAAATAATTTACTTACTAATAGCTATAGATTGTTCTGACTTGTTTTCTTGAATTTTTCTTCAATTTTCATTCAATTTACTTTGGCCAATTGTGGGGAAAAGTGCTAAAAGAGTCCTTTGTGTGAAAATTCCACTAGAAGAAGAAAAATATGTCAAATGATGAATAGCAGTAGGTCACCCTGGCACAAACTTTCACCATATATAGAACTTGAAGTATAAATCTGACTCATATGGCATTAATACAGGCAAAGAACAAGTTATACTTATACTTTTTTTTTATAGCCCATTCATTGTTGTTTTCAATAGCTGATCTTTCTTCCCATGGGTTATTAATTAGACATTTTGCTCTTTCCATGCTTCCTTTTTTTCAGTAAGATGGTGTTGTAAACAAATTGGCTGACATTAGGTCTAAGTGCAACATGTACATACAAAAAAGTATAACTAGTAGGAAAATTAATCTATAATTTATTCTACTCCATTCACTTTTAGAGACATCAGCAGATTTCAAAGGACACCACAAATTCAACATCAATTCAAGGCGATGGCAACATAACTTTTAGTGCTGGTAGTGGAAGTAACGTTCACGTCACCACATGCTGTCACAAAAAAAATCGGTTCTCTAAGAGCAAAGAGTCTATACGCAAAGAGTCGGGTAAACATTCCAACAAATGTTATCCTTGGCTTGAAAAGGAGAGCAGAGCAGTTGTCCCAGTTGTGCCTAAAGCTATCGGAAAACCCCAGAGACCAAACACAAAGACTCTGGTGACCTGTCAGGAATTCATCGACAACATGATCAAGTTGTCAGCAGAAGGAAAGATACTGGAATGCCACAGCAACATTAAGGAGCTAATGATGACAAAAACAGACCCGGATTCCCAAGTATCCCTCCGCCACGCCGCAAGTCTCAACGCCATCTATGGCGGGGATGTGGCGCGAGCAAACCGTCTTCTTCGCGAGGTTACAATCCTCCTACCGGACACGACACACGAGACAGAGCACAGACTATGGTGGAGTCGTCTGAAGTCGCTAGCAAAGATGAGAGAGGGAAACTGTGCAGCGGGAATTGTCTTCGCCGAGGAGACCCTGCCGCTACTAGATATGATGGAACCTGGTTGTATGACAGCGTGGGTGCTCCTGAACCACGGCCGTCTCTTAACCCAGATCGCAGCAAGCCAGGACGATGCCGATGACAGACAATTCTTCCTGTTAAAGGCAGAGAGGGACTACCTGCATGCCATTGAACATGTAGAAAGGGAGCAAACCGACCATATGCTCCACTCTAAGTCGCGAGTGCCAGAATTTGCAAAAATCCATCTAGCCCTGCTGTACCTTGGCTGCAAGGAATCAGAGGGCAACTTCCGTTTGGGGGTCTCCGATGTACCTTTAGAAGACATAAGGGAGGCCAAGAATGCAATTGAAGCACTTGACAAGGAAGAACTGGTTTGTAATTCATCCAAGTTCTGGCTCAAAATGGCTAAGGCCTGCCTTCAGTATCGGCAGGGAAGTTACCATCAGGCTTATGTCTTAGCCAAGGCAGCCAGAGACTTTGCCACAGTGACTGAACATTCATTTAGAGGTTTTGCTAACTTTGCTGACAGTACACTGCAGTATCTGCAAAATTATATCTTACCTTAGAAGTGCTATAAGGGTGATGACTTAATTAGGTGAACTAGATTGGCCACCTGACTTCGTGTATACAATGCAAAGTGAAGGTTAACTGGTACTTGCATCCAACTACATGGATGACAGTTTATACATGTACATGTATTTGTGATCAACATTATTACTAGTTCTTGATATATTATACAATCATTATCATAATGTAAGACTTAATTGCGCTGCTCGAGAACTTTTGATTGAAAAGTTTGAAACAGAAGTATAGATTCTGACCAAGAATGGTAAATTAAAGCTTTAGGATGTGGCAGTTAGAATATTATTGTATGATAAAAAGTTGCATACAAATGTGGCAGTTAATATATTGTATAATAAAAAGTTGCATACAAATAAATTTTATTTACAAATTGCTGCACCTCACCATTATGATATTGTTATCTGTTAATGGAAAACAACAAAGCAACCAACAGACAATTCGTAATTTTTCAGCTCCATTGCAGCAGGTGTTTAGTAATGTTCCGTTTTCATGTTCCTCTAGTAAGTAAAACATGATGTCTTTAAATGACCTACAAGTCAAAGTCAAAGTCAAAGTAAGGGTTTTTTCATCAAATTTGAAAAGCTATGGAAGTGTGAACAATTCTTTCATCATTCTGTTTCTCTTTTGAATTCCTATCTCAAAATTTGTTAAAATCAATATACAAGTGGCTCGTATTCTAGTCCAATCATTGACAAGGACATATCACTATAAGTCAAACAAGGAAGTAGCCTGGCAGACAAGCAATTACCACATCATAAAATCATGTTAATTGCTTATCTATGATCATAATAAAAACTGATTTCACAGCTCCTTTATATAGTGTACTTTGTACATTTTCATGACCAGTCCCCATGTTTCCCCATACTTTCAATTTAGGGCCGTTTTATTCCAAAATCTATGAGTATGAGTCAGCTGTGAACAAATCTTTTAACTAATAATTTCTTTCCATTTTAAAAATCCAACAATCTCTCACCTGATGGTTTGTTTTTTAAACAGTCACACACACACAAAGTACTTTCCATTGAAGTTGGACATTACCATATTCCAAGACTATAATAATTATACACTTAAAACTCTCTAAGAATTTCTATCTGCATGATTCATAATTTTCATTTACAACAGATGGACTACACTACATGATTTTACAGTTACTGTCACACAATAAAATGACCTCAAATAAAGAGGCTCGAATTAGGGTACTTACCCATCAGACCCATTGTCATTAGTGTAGAGTGCCCTGTCTTCTTCAACTGGAACTTCTGCTGGCTTCGGTCGCTGTGGTTTTGCAGAAGTAGTTGATTTTGAACTTGCTTTGTCTACTTGACTGTGGACAATTTGTCCTGGTTTCGTTCCTGCAAAAAAAATTTGTAATACGTGTTCAGTCATCCATGTTAGGCTTGAATGTACAAGTACATACAAAATGTACAATAAAGTAACAGGTAACAGGTGAAATTGCAGAACACAATGTCCTGCCATTCCAAAAATAGCTGCCAGGGGCTACAGACTAATTATATTTCAGCCATACCATAGGTATGGTGAAATATATTGTATTCGTAATGTTTCTTTCTCCTGTCAAATCTTCAGAACACGGTATCTCCGTTGTTCCTCAACCGAATGACTTGAAATTTGGCACAAGGGTAGAGTGGGCCAATACCCTCGGGCGTTTTTTTCATTTTTTCCATATCTGTCTCTTAAATGATTTTATTAAGGTTTTTTGGTCATCTTAAGACCAAAACTGTATATTTGGGCCCCCTGTACCCTGGTATTATAACCGAATGAGCTGAAATTTGGCACAGATGTGCCTTGATAAGTCCCCCATATAGATTCAATATCAGTTTTGGTGTACAGTACAACAAAATGCTTATTTTTGCGATTTTTTGACCAATTTTTGACCAAAAAAGGACACTTTTGGCCCCTGTACCCTGGTATTACAACCAAATGAGCTGAAATTTGACAGAGATGTGCCGTGATAATGCCCCCATATAAATTTAAGAACACTTTTGGTGTACAGTACAACAAAATGCTTATTTTTGCGATTTTTTGACCAATTTTTGACCAAAAAAGGACACTTTTGGCTCCTGTACCTTGGTATTGCAACCGAATGAGCTGAAATTTGACACAGATGTGCCTTGATAATCCATTCATATAAATTCAATAACACTTTTGGTGTACAGTGCAACAAAATGCTTATTTTTGCGATTTTTGGCCAATTTTTGACCAAAAAAGGACACTTTTGGCTCCTGTACCCTGGTATTACAATTAAATGACCTGAAATTTGGTATAGATAGGCATTAGATACTTGGTAACAAGATTCAAGTAAAATTTTTGACATAAACAACTTTAAAATGATCAATTTTGGCACTTTTCTGAGGGGAAATTTGTTTTCTTTTGGCCTCCTGACGTGACCTTCCGTGACCCCGCACAGAGCCACACCTGTGCGCGTCAGCCGGAGAGTTAATTGAATCAAAGACCTAGCCAATCAGCGAAGAGGAGGCCAAAGGCTAATTAATATTCATAAGCGGGGCCTCATGATCCCGTATATAGCAGTGTTCCCGCCAGGGGGAGCAAAGCCCGCCTAAGGCTCTCGCATTTTAGACTATTCAGAAGGCTTTATATTGTATCAGTTCTTAGGGGCATATCTATGATAATCGCAGCAGTCACTTAACTTCTCTTCAGGAGTTTAGCGTAACACTGTTTCAGGTCAAACCGTCAAAGGCAACTAAAAACAAACTTTAACGTTACTGAGTTCAACAGTACTTATAACTTGTTATCCGAAGTTGAAACGCTAGCGATGGTATTTTCGCTGCGCTGTTAGCTCCGTGCGACTGTTGTTGACGGTCTTATAACGGTATATTTTGCACCCCTGTACCCTGGTATGAGTAACATTTGGTATAGATAGGCATAATATAGTTGGTAAAATGATCCAAGTAAAATTTTTGGCATAAAGTACTGTAAAAGGCTTAATTACAGCACTTTTTTAGGGGAAATTGGTTTTCTTTCGTTCTCCATGCCGTGACCTTTCGGACGTTCACCCCACAGAGTCGACATCTGCACCTGCGTCTAGCCGGCAGGAAGAGTTAATTCAATTAATGGTTCAGCCAATCAGCGAAGAGGAAAGCGAAGGCTAATTAATATTCATAAGCGGGACCACACAATACGTTAACTTGAAGACTCAGGCCGTACAGACTTCTCGCCAGGATTTTTTCAAAGCGTCGGACAGGGGTCCGGGGGCCGCCGAATGTCCCTGGCGGGGTCCAGGGGCAGGGCCACTGTGGGGGGGACCCAGGTGGGCGAAGCCCCCCCCGGAAGCTCTTGCATTTTAGGCTATTGAGAAGGCTTCTTTTATCAGTTTTTTTAGGGCCATATCTACGATAATCGTAGCAGTCACTTACTTCTCTTCAGCAGTTTGACTTTAAAATATTTCGGGTCAAAGCTTCAAAGACAACTAATACCTCATAAACAACAAACTTTACTTAGCTCAACAGTATACAAAAATATTGTACGGGTTGCCATCCTTAGTTGAAGCGCTTATTTATAGCGCTAGTATCTTCGCTGCGCCGTTAGCCGCCGTGCGACTTTTGTTGACGGTCTGATATCCCTACGTCGCCGCCTCGCTGATATTCCCACGGACATGTTTAAAAAAAAATACCCAGCAAAAAACGCTGTTCTGCGTCAAATTCTATTCTATAAAACTCAGTGTTACAGTCTAAATATTTTGTAGAAGCACCGCTGTAGGAAAGAAGGTCCAAGCAATGTAAAACATCACGTAGCATGAAGTTCGCTGTCAACTGGCACACAGCACATGACTGTTTGAAACTCTAAGTCTAATCAACAGCCGTGTTTGATTGATAGCCGGCGGTCCTATGATGAAGTCGGCGAAAGGTGCGTTAGTTAGAAAATCTGCGTTTAGTTTTGATACGTAATTATAAGTTAGACAGTGGCGAGAATGATTATTTTCTCATCAATATTTCTCTTCAGAATTATTTGAACTTAATTGTACATCTAAACAATTGGCTTACCTGTGCAATGTTTATATGATTAATGATCAGTGTACTGAAATCATGTGTAACGTATGGCTCCTAGTCAATAGATCAGCATTTTCTCTATAGTGACCACCTGTCTATAGTGGCCACATTTCCTAGTGCTGTTGTTGTTTGGCATAAACTTTGAACATTTAAATTGTAAGTAACTTTAAACTGCCAGAGTTTCAGCCCAATAAAACACTCTCAGCGCCAGGGTATGAACAGACTGACCAGACAGACGAAAATAAATCCTCGAACAAGGTTCAATCGTATTTTCCGGGTCTGGCAGGAAGTTGTTAAACTAAAATAAGAATAGGCTCGATGGTTGATTGCATACAAAGTAAAACAGTTTAACAGTTTTACAGCTTGAAGAAAACAAACGCTCCTACAGTACCTGCACCTGCTTGATAATTATTAAATCATATGCCCTACTTGAATAAAAAAAGTTCATTGCAATAATAAATGTACCCACATCACAAGGAGCTTATACTTTTTTAAACTTACACCTAGTTATCGTACTGAAAATTGTTAATGACATTACATGAAGTCATTCAACAATTTTCAGTCATGATGAAAATTTTCTGAATGGAAGGTGTGATTATTGTCATTTTCTGAAAAATAGAAGCAAGCTCTGTTTTTACCTGGAGTCAATTCACAATACCAGTCCACTTTGGGGGATAATGTATTGTTAAGAGGATGTTCCATTTTTGCGCAGGGGTGATTTGGAACAGTCCAATGTTGCGTGGGAAGGGGTATGGCTGAAATATGCTGTATTTGCTCTTAAGCAAATGTCGGCCTTTCTAGTGTCTAATTACCTTAATGTCTAACGTTCTTGAATGTACATGTACATGTAGCACAAGCACAGTTCTGTTCTGCTAGCCAGATCTAATTTTCATCAGCGTAGCCGCACATTCAAGCACAGTTTCGCTAGGTAGATGAAGACTCAGCTTTTATGTTAACTGATGTATTAAATATACTTCTACCACATGTTGAAGAGCTGAAATGTCAAGATAATTGTCGATCTAAATAAAGTCACAAAGTCAAAGTTATGGCCCTGGTGTGACTTAGTGTAGCTTGAAACCGAAGGGGAACTTTACTTGTCCTCGAGTCCCTTTCATGTTCATTGAACCATGTCCCACACTGATGACATCATTATATTTTAGTCCCGCCAATAGCCTTTCATAGCCTCCAGCAGTATACATTACAATGAACAAAATTTATAGTTGACAGACAGCCAAATGTCCACATGAGCCACTTTAGATTCTCCTTGCTTTTCAGAAATTCACAACAGAACAAAAAAGACAATGATGATTACCCTGAAATTCTAAACAGCTATAGATTTTTTTGAGACTTATAAAAAGGGGGAAGCTGGGGAAGAACTGAAACCAAGTTTAGTATATATGGCAAAATTAGCAGCTTGATACTACAATGACTGTGTAAACTTCCTCTTTTGTTATCAATGGTTGTGCCCAATATAGTAAGGGGTATCCCTTTCTTTTATTAGCATACGTCTGGTATTATACAATTATGTTGGTGCCAAAACAATCTATATCAGGAACATATCAAATCTATCAGAACTTTTGCATGGTTCTTTTAACAATGCTCTGACTCGTACCTTTATTAGAAGAGTACAGCCAGACCAGAGTCCCCCCAAAAAGAGTTTCCACATGGAATGTTCCAGACTTCCTCAAACACAATATTGTGTTACAGTAAGTAATTGGAGTATCCCTTAGTGAGAAAGGAGTTGGTGCTTCCATCAGGTACAATCAAAATTCACTTAATCCTGGTACCACTACCTATATAGCCCCTTGACCTCCAGGTACAATGTAGTTTGGGGGGACATCTACAAGGTAGCATAAAGATAGAATTGGCTGCCTAAAACCTCATATTTCTCTTAAATTATGTAATACTTAGTCTATACTTTATTTATGAAATATTTACTTAACATGATAAAAATTAACAAAATTACAGTAAAGAATGTTCTAATCCTTCAATACAATTTGATGTTTTCATTAATTCTTTTGCAGAAAAATTGTATTCTAAACTCAAGGCATCTGATGTAGAATCTTTCTACAATGGGTCCAAAAGAGCAAATCTTATGTCGAATTGTTATCTTTATGCTGGTACTGCTGCAATTCATTTCTTGCCAAGGCCTTACTGTGAAAGGTAAGAACAATTAGCTACAGTATTTTTTCTGTGTTGTATCATAAAACTGTCATATAACAATATCTAATTCAAAATGTGTACTATTTACTGTTTAGTTTATAATGAAGGAAATTATTTTAAGTTACACTTGAAGTTATTTACCCTCAATTGATATTATTGGCCTAAAAGAAAACTTGCAATATATTGATAGCAATTACAATGAGGCCATGATTGTAAAAATAACTTTAACCAGGAAGTGTGTTTTTAAAGCACTTCTGCTTTCAGTTTCAGCAGTGTTCTCTATAAATGCCATATTAGGGTACACAGAGACTGAGGTCTGACTAAATAGTGAAATGTACCAAAAATAATTGAAATATACAGCAACTGCACTCAAAATCGACATTAAGTTAATACAAAGAAGACCGCACCAATCACACTTCTTGGTGATCCCTATATTATGTAGGTAAGTTTTCCCAAGGTTGATAGAGCTAAAAGAAAAGATTATAAAAACTGTAACACTGGCGCCTCCAACACATCACAGTACTGTACAATTTGTACAGTATGTACATGTAACTATGTATATTAACAAGCACTTAGACAAGGGGGTGATTAGGCAGGGACAAGACAGAACAATTTTTGCGGTGGTTTCGAGATCGAGGCAAAGTGGTCACAAAAAGCACCTAACATTGAATCTGTATTTTACAGTTACTGTATCCTTTTTTTCCGTTCTTTCAGCAACACAATGCACAACAATAAACACCACAGTTGACTGTGCAGAGAAAGGATTCATCGAAGTCCCAACCAACATACCTCCAAACACGACAAGCCTGGACCTAAGCTCAAACAACATACAACGATTGAACAACTACTCCTTTTCTACCCTAGTTTTCTTGATATCCCTGGACCTGAGTTCCAACAACATGGTCACCATTGAACCAGCTGCATTCTACAATCTTTCCGAACTGGCAGAATTATCGTTGTCTCACAACAAACTCTCTACGCTTCCATCTACCACATTCGAACCTCTGAAGTCACTGGCAACTCTTTCTATGTATGATAACGATTTTTCTGACGTACTAGGTTTAGACGGGATATGGGAGGGGTTACGCCTAACAAAACTTGATTTGAGTAGGAACAAAATAACGGAAGCAAAGTTTTCAAAAGCGTTTTCTGAAATGTCCTCACTGAAATCATTAGACTTATCCTTGAATAGGATCTGTGTACTTAAAATTTCTGATATTGAGCCCCTTGCTATGCATAGATTTCAGTTTCTGGAGTTATCGGCAAATCCTCTAACTTTCATAGAGCCCGGATTCTTTTCACAATTCAGTAGTATAGAATATCTCGGTCTTTTGATAACGGGTTCGAATGTTTCGATCCTACAAAATGCATTTTCAGGGCCGAATACTGTCAAAGTGACCGAATTAGACCTAGGAATTGCAAACTTCCCTACCATAAATGACAACGCCTTTCAGTTTCTCCAAAACGCATCTCTGAAAAACCTTGTCTTGGGATGGGGAGGTATCAACGAAATACAAGACTGGGCCTTTCACAGATTAGAAGACCTCGAAATTCTTGATCTCCAAACCAATCGGATCGAAAAAGCGTCTCCACAAGCATTTGGAGGGTTAAATAATCTACTTCAACTAAATTTGGCAGAAAATGATCTGAAACAGGTTCCTTTTAAGTCCCCTAGTGTCGTATTCCCAGCTCTGATAGAATTACACCTCGAAGACAACAAAATAAAAACTATTGCGCAGGAAAACTTTGTCAGCATTCCAAACTTGCAACTAATCAAACTGGATAATAACATGGTAACAAATATACCAGCAAATGTTTTCCAAGGACTTAAGAATCTAAACACGCTAACGCTACAAAACAATAAAATAAGTCTTCTTTCAAACCAGAGTTTTGTGGGCTTGGAAAATGTGACTTGGATGGACTTGTCTATGAACAAACTCACTGTACTTCCAGATGGTGTCCTATCTCCACTAAAAAGCCTGGAAAAGCTTGACTTATCTGAAAATTACCTGTCTCCTGAAAAAGAGGATTTCAATGGCCTAAAAAAGATCAAACGACTAAATTTACATCAAAATGATGTCATTCTTAGGTTGGAGACATTCAAGCTAGTTCCAAGTCTGGAAGATCTTACGCTGTCTGAAAACAACCTTTTCAAGAAAATTGAGCAGTGCTGGTTTGAAAATTTCCAATGCAAGCCTTTTGCAACTCTACGGAATCTAGTTACACTTGACATAAGTAACAACCTCATGTTTGGGGCAAGTCTTATGCGAGAATTCTTTGAAGGCTTGGTGTCTTTACAGAATTTGCGTATGCTACGCACTGGAGATGTTTGGAGGTGGTTTGAGAACACAACTATTCTGTATAGTATGCCCAACCTGGAAACGCTAAATATGAGAGAATGTAAGATACAGTATATCCCTCACAATGCATTCAGCATACATTATTACTTACGGTATGTGGACTTCAGTGAAAATGCCATTGCATATCTTCCCAACAACTTATTCCTGAATGTCCGGTCTCTCAAATATCTGTATGTAGAAGCAAATGCCATTTCATTCTTGAACGAGTCTAGCTTTGCACCTGTCTTGACAACTCTTGTGAGTTTTGGCTTAGACCTTAGTGAAAACCCTTTCTTCTGTGATTGTGGGATAACTTGGTTCGTTAGCTGGGCTGAAGCGAACCCCTCAAAAGTTATGCTTTGGGGAAAAGATGGGCTCTATGTGTGCAACACTCCTGCATCTTTGCACAGCAGAGAATTACGGACTTTCCACCCGGACTGTGATTCTCACTTGAACTTCTACGTGTGCGTGGTCACAACTTTTCTCCTGACTCTGTACATGTTCACGGCGTTCGTTGCGACCCAGTACGGCCTGTACGTGTGTTACCTCTGGTATCGCCTTGGTGCCTGGTTCAGGGGTTACGAAGAAATTATGGACGGGGAGGCACAGCAGTTTGAATACGACGCATTTGTGGCGTATAGTAGTAACGACAGGAGATGGGTGTCGCGAGTGCTACGGCCACAGCTTGAAGACTGTCCTCCGCACTACCGACTCTGCTTTGGCGAACGAGACTTTCGCCCGGGGGTGCCAATAACGGAAAACATCGGCTGCGCCGTCCGGGCAAGCCGGAAGACCATCTGCCTGATCACGAAGAGCTTCGTAAGAAGCAACTGGTGTAACTACGAAATGCGAGCGTCGGAGGGACGCTACCATCTCTTTGACCCGCGTCGGGTTAACCTGATTCTCGTATTCCTGGAGGAAATACCGGAACGCGACATGGAACGCCACAAACACTTGCAAGATGTTGTAAAGAGAGACACTTACATTAAGTGGCCAAGGAATGAGAGGGGAAGGCCACTATTCTGGGCTAGACTGAGAGAAGCTCTAGGACAACCTTTGCCCGCCAATCAAGCTAGAAACTGGGACATTTTTGAGGACAGTGTATAGATTATTTATAGTTTATGACAGGATACAAATCATATACAATCTACCAACCCCATGAAGCTTTTTGAACTCTCTTAAAATGTTCACAACTGGATAATCAACCCCTGCAGTTCCAAACAAGCTGCTAGGTCTCCAATAGCTAGTCATTCTCTGCTATAGCCCTTGCTGATCAGTATAACTACATGTAAGTAACTATTTTATATAATCAGTGTCACTGCAATAGTTTTTCCTGCTTGTAAACATGGAGGCATTTTGGATTTGTGAATCTAACTCTGTACACTTGTCAAGTCTTGAAAACAAAAAACACATTCTCATGCAAATTATTACATAACCACTAGACGAAATGTAATCAGTAATCAGTTGGTACATGATTTATGCTTGTTTGTTTTGGTGTGCATTCACACTTCACAGTTATGGGAATATTGCAGTGTGGGAGTCTGACAGGATGTGGAAATGGTGACACTAATTATAGGAAACGTGGAGCATTGGAAGTGACATCAGTTTTGGCATGTCCAGGGTTGTACATGTAGCCTGAGCACCTGTCCTTCAGTCCTTTGAAGGAATTTTGCAGCTGGAGACTGAAAAAAGTTTTCCCCATTCTGTCCCCTGGGACAGACAAAAATTGATATGTACATTGTAAAGATATACAAAAACTGAAACCCATGACATTGTGTTCTTCTTCACCAAAACAGATGCCATTGAACATCTTGGTCTACAAGCAAAATTTGCACCTCAAAATTCAGGAAATAGTGTTTCAGAGGGTCTTGATTTAAAAATTTTCTGGGACCCAGACCCCCTAGAAATGACGCACCATGCCTTTGGTGCTCGATAGGATTCCCATTCAAAATCAAGGGGAATGAAAATGATTTCAGGCTGGCTACAACCCTGGGCATGTCCAGAGGTTGTCATCAATATATCAGAAGCAGTGTTGCCTTAATAAAAAAAAATTACTATCAGACTATCAGTGATGTTCTGCTGATATTGTATCTGGCTCTTGATTATCAATAATTGTTTTACTTGTTAATTGTTTCTAACCTCTGAGTCTGTGAGCCATCTCCTCCCCTGCTGGTAACAGTTCATACACTGGTTGCTTCTCTGGAAGAAATAGTACATTGTATTTGCTGTGATTTCTTACTAATTATGCATAATGATAAATTTATTACTTTGCATTAAATGTACTAAACAAAAAGTAGAATGTGAAAGCATATACCTTTCGTTTATATCATATATCAAACTATATGTACTATTAGGATAAAATATAGAGGGAGCATAGCATAGACAATATACATGAACAGTACACAGGGCTCGAAATTCATTTTTGAGATTAGGTGCACTGGTGCACCCAGCTTAAAAAATTGGGTGCACCAAAAATTGTTTGGGTGCACCACTTGAATTTAAGTAGAATGTCAGAAAAACCTAATAACAAAACATAGTTACATGCTATCAAATTCTTAAACAAGTACCATGACAGACATTTTTATCATGTTTCTAACTCTTCGATGTCAAGAATATGATGTATACTAGTACACTTTGATATCTTTACATACATAAACCCAAGAAAATATTTGGAAAATAATTGGGTGCACCCCAATTTTGGGTGCACCTGGGTGCACATGCACCCAGTATTTCGAGCCCTGGTACATGATTGTATGTTACTGACATTTGTAACACTGAAGTCAACATACTTAAGGTTCTCTTCTTTATGTACAGTCTTTGGATCAGCACATGTAGTCTCCACCATGCCATACACAGCCCTGTAACACAGAAGAAAATGTTTTTTGAAATCATTAATGCTAACTTTTGGATACCAATTCAGTATCATTTTCCTATGCATGAACAAACCCAAGTCCTAGAACTCTGCTTGGTTTGTACTCTGCTAATCTTCCATCCCATTTCTAATATTGTGGGCATTCCAACTAACCAGCTGTCAATCAGATAACAGGCCTTTCTTCTGTCCAAGCATATGCAAAATAACCCTGCTCATTAAGTTTCATAAGCAAGATAACAGCATAATTATATACGTCTACTAGACGTTTGACAGTGGCCCATTTTGTGTCAAAACTTGTCAACCAGGTACATATGTACATGAACACTGTGTCAGATTTTAGATCTGTCGGATCTGTGGGTAGAGGGCATGCACGCAACCATTGCATCACCAAATGCTGGCCAGACATACTACATGTACTACGAAGAAACCATTATTCACTGGGGCAATTGTCAACCCAAAAAGGTTCTGGGACTATTTTTTGCATACCTTATCTTTAGATTCCCCTGAAGATTAGAACTTTACTGTACATTTTTATGTATTCTATAAACTAAAGATAATGTTTTAAGGTGACTTAAGCTATACCTGTGTTCCCTTCTTTGCCTTCTACAATATCCTTTGTGGACTGTAGAAACTGCTCCTGAGTGATAGCCTGGGCTTTTGCTTTTAACATGGGCTCTGGTACCAACAACTGCTTGTCACTAAAAACAAACAAACATTCTGGTTAAATAAACAGACATTTCAATTTTTTTCTACTTTCACTGTTGTGACTCTATCAATGTCAAAGTTTGACTTATTGGACAGCTACATCATGCATACAACTAAAAAAAGTTTTGCATTCAGCCTATTCACTTCACAAATGGCAATGATAATGGTATACTCTTCATTCCCTTAGAAGTTACAAGTGCACATTCAAATGCACTTGAAGTGCCCTCTGGCAGAACATACAGAAACTGCACTGTTCCCTCTGGCAGAAACACACTGACACACACATAAAAAAAACCTTCACACACGCACCAAACAGAGTGGACTAATAGAGCAGAAGTGAAAGCCTATTCATGCTAAGATTCTACACTGAGTGTTTCAAAATTTCAAACAAATACAGCAAAATGATACAGATAAAAGGGATAGACAAAAGTAGCCTAAAACAATCTTTGTCCAAGAAAGACTGAGAGTTCAAAACTTACCCTTCAGTTAGTAGTTCCTCCTTTGCATTCAGCATGCCCACCAATAGGGCTGGGGCAGAACTCAGGAATGTACCATCTGGAGGGGGGTCCGTTAAAATGCCTGGTGCCGCCTCATATGTCTTCAGTTTCTCAGCCAAAACACCTCCAATCTGAATGTGAAGAAAACAGTATGAGTCTACGAAGAAGAAAGAGTGTGACTGTTTTAATATGATTTATCTTAGTCATAAACTGTCATACTTTTTCATCCACATGTAGAAACTGAGAGGGGCAAGTAAGAACAGAAAGAAACAAACATGCCGACACCCGGGATCGAACCCGGGGCGGCAGATTACAAATCATGACCACTATCGCTGTCGCCACAAAAGCTCAGAGCTCTTGGGCAAGGACGATAGGCGTTACTTGAACACCACTGTTACACTCATAAACCGTCATCCTTTTACATTTTCTAGCCTAACAAAGTAGTGCTCTGTTTATCCTTACTCGAATGCATTCATAATATGACCAGCCCCTCCAACTCTGTCCTGCTACTTGCTACATTATGCAATGGAACACCACTTCTCTACCATCTGTAACCATGGTAACAGCTACTTGAGCAAGGTCATTGACCTTATCATTTGTTTGAAGAAGAAGAGGAAAAACAATATGTTTCCCTTCCGTACGCGTGAAGGGAAACATGAAATTATTTTGGTCCCAACTCACCCCTTCCAACTTGGTCGCCTGTTTGACAGACTTGACAGGTTTCTCCTCCAGCTCCAGCGAGACGATGGCGCGTGATGTCCACTCCGCCGCAGACTTCAGGTAATGCGCCCTCCGCTGGTTTCGCTCGTGGTGGATCAGTCCGCGGATAAACTTGTACCGCTAATGTATAAAACACGACAATAAAAATTTTGCTCTCTGTTAGAGTTCTATAATCAGGCCTTAGACTGGAGTTATATCTTTGTACTCTGAAAAGTAATAATCAACTCCTTTATATATTATAACTGCTAATTGGCTGATATTGTATGCTGACAAATGATGACAGTAACAAACCATTTGTTGTCTTAATCAAAAAGAGAATGGTGTTTTACATATACAAATGGAATTTTTAGATGGAATACCCCAGGTCTGCTATATACAAATTAAGGGTTAATGATGTATATACTGTCATAACGCCTGGTCCTTTGCTACTAGTACCTGCTCACTGAATAAAACCACCCAGTGAGCAGTGATCGGTCCAATCCCGAGTGCCAGCATGTTGTTTCTTTCTGTTCTACTCACCCCTGTGGTTGTTCCACTGCTAAAACTTTCTCAGAATTCATAATAATTATCCTTGATAAGTTCTCCCTCGTAGTATTTATGTACAGCATGTATATTTGTTGTTGTTAACGTTGTTGCTGTCCGTGTTAAATGTCTATCATATCGCTAGACGTGGTCACTTGGTTGGGATAACCGTAACCCTACCCCCTCATGGTTATATCGTATGCAGATTTCAGCTTGAATGACATTTTTTTATCATGCCCAGGCCTGCCCAAAGAGATAATTTTTGTTTTCAAAACTTCCGCTACCCATCTGGCCTTTCCAGTCCAAAAACTCTCGATATTATGGCAGTTAAAGCACTTGAAATACTTTCTACATGTACCTGTGCATAGTCTTGTAATAAAACATTCAACATTCTGACCTAATATCTTTGAAAAATGAAGAATAATGTCGATTTACCAAATCTGGATATTTTTTCCTTCCCGCGTCCGCCATCTTCCCGCGCAAAGAATAGCGGGAGCTCGATAAACATCATACCAATCAGAGTCCTCTTTACAACAGGACTAACCAATCACAAAGCATTTGTTAAAATCATCTCATTGAGGTTAAAGGTTAGATTTGTTGTAGCGGATAGATGTGAATGTTGACATGGAGGATGCAGATGTTGTTTTGTTTTATGGTCCTCCTCTAGTGGTAGGTGCATAACTTTGTTCTTTTCCATTCATTGTCTTGTGTTGGAATATTGTAGCTACTATTTATGATAACTATGATTTTCGATCCTTCTGTTTTTATGCTGTAAAAGTGCAACATTCCGTGTTCATGCATATTGCTGATTTACATACTACTGACAGTACACAGCTGTACATGACAACATAATTTTTGGCGAGGCCTCAGGGGTGGAGCATAACTCGTGTCTATGGTGAAGCTTAACTCTAAATAATAAAAGCAGACATCCTCAGCTGAGATGGATGGGGTTTATGGAAAATACTGGGCTGTGTAGCTCCCAGGGCATTGTTGTGTTATTTTCGTCACAATGAAAACATACACGTCAGGCTATTGGGATCTATACAAGAGCTATTTTAGCAGTATGGGCTGTTTGTGCTTGAGAAGTGAAGAAGCTGTGTGTGAAGGAACTATGAAAATGGGCTGTATGTGAAGGGACTTTGTGTGAGGTTAATTTGAACAATTGTGTTCTGTTATGACACTGTTATGTAGGGAAAGTCGTCCCACTACAGACAGCATCTGTCGTCCAGCCATGTCAGACTCTCAGCACAGGAACTGTTCCAGGAGGACCAGACCTTGTCTTTGACAGGTCGCCATGAGGACAGTCAGCCTGCTGAGAGAGGTGAGATGTATTGTGGTTATCTCACTACTTGTGGAGCTGTGTACCTCAACAAATGTCAGGTTCATGCAGGTACAGGCACGGTTGCAAGTACACATGTACAGTCAGGACCATTTAAGAGCAAGCTGCTAGCGGGCCAAAACATATCGTTTCTTCCTTTCATCACAAGCTGTCTGCCACCAAAATATCAAGACCATAGCATGTCCAGATAAAAAGATACAAAAAACGGATGTTCTGCTGCAAGACCTTTGTCTTTGTTGTAATCCGTCAAGAGGTTCTTGAGTTATGAGGTATCTGGAAACACACACACACAGACAAAAACACACACACAGACATACATGTAGTACCCAAAACAATATCTCCATTTTCAAGATAACAAGTTTGATCAAATTATGTAAACAACTGTCTTTTTAGTGATTAATTGGCATCTTTGTATTTGAATCTCAAAAACAATATCTTTACAAGTGTTCATTGAAGTTTGAATCACAAGATAATCACAATTGTCATCGTTAATGAAGGATTTACTCGAAATTCAAAGTGTTCACTTGTCTATCAAATGCGTAAGTTCATCTATTAAATGTACAGGTACAATGTCAAGCACTGATCAATCAGTCCATTTATTTATTATTTTTTCTACAGGGAAAGAAAGTCGTGATCGACGATGAAAACTGGTCCAGAAACACCCGCATGTCCTACACAAAACTCCTCAGCTGTAAAACACCTGGCAAGAGCATCAGGTGCCTCAAGTTTCACCCGCAGGACCAGCTACAGCTGAACTGGGCCAGGGAGTGGGCAACCCTGGGGGCCAAAGTTCACGGGTCACAGGTCAACTGGAAGCAAGTGGATGCCAAGATCGATGCCTGGTTTGATGAGAACTGTTGGCAGAGAGGGGTTGAGCGACCAGGTATTTTCCTACCCAGGGCAGAATGTATGGCCTATTTTAGAAATTCCAAACTAGAAATCAAAGACCTCTTTACAAGAGTTTTTGTAAATTTCCTGATGCCCTAACCCTATAGCCATCACAGATACTTGTGGTCCTTCCCCTCCAAATCTGCAATACCTAAAACTACTGCAAGGGGGCCCAAAATTTGCATCTCTCTTTGGGAAAATCACGTAGCAAAATCATAAAAGTCCTTTTTGATGCGGAGAAAGTCTGAATTTGTTTATTCTGTTTGTGAAATTACAGAAGATAAGAGCCCCGCTATTCAATAAGAATTTTAGAATTTATACTATTGATTTAAAATATGCCACTTTCCAATGTTATATTACAGTACCACCAGCAGAGGCAGAGGGTCTGTCAATAGACAAACTCCACACACAGTTAACTTGTCAGACACACTACAAGGTACAGTAAGTTACTCATATAATGTGAAATCTGCCAAGAAGGATTTATTGTGAATACATAACTTTATTGCACAACAATTGTACGAGGTAGAAAGTATGGCATCTACATAACTACAGTGCTATAACTTAACTTAAGGCTTATCTAACTAATACAGGAGTTGTAGTATGGGATAATTTTCTTACAATCATTGGAGGCTTTTACAATAATTTGGGGAATTTCTAATGTCAAAACCTTCTTTGATATATTTTCCCATACGTACATTAAGTCATTGCAGATATCTATTCTAACAATGGATGTGTCTACTCAGAAAGAGATTTCTTTCAAAGAGTTTGTTTTCCTTCCAGTTTGAGGTCCCCTGTTTGCTGGTACAATGGGAAGCAATGGTACAGTCCACAGGAGGAAGACTAGTACTAAGGGACAACATACTGGACGTCCTTCAGCTGTGGACAGAGGCCAACCCCTGTGGTCACATTGTGGTCATCGTGGATGGACAAAACAATATGGCAGGTGATCATACAATATTGTGTAACATTTCAAGACTTTATGATGCTGTATATTAAAGCAGGGCAAGATTCTAGCAATTTCAAAAACTTAAAAAAGTTACCTTCTAGCGGTATAACTGGATAAAATTAGTCCTTTGCTTCTGAAACTTTTTGAGTAAGAGCCATTATTTTCTTCATACTATAAGGAACAATTTGATACAGTACCTCTAACTTGATGTTAGACACTATTTTCTGAATTTGTGACACTTCCTTATGAGTTGGTGACTTTGACATGTTAAATCGTTTTTCCAGTTAGATGAATGGTATTGGATTGTTCTACCAGTTCTTTCTAGTTAACCCTGAAGAAAAGTGATGGATGTCACCCAAAACATCCAGAAGTAAATCTCCGGCAAAATACTCTTTACCTGTCTGTCTAACTAATCTTCATAAGTTAACATATAGAAAAGCAATGAAAGATACAATATGCAAAGGTGCAAAATCTGCCTGATTCCATCTTTACAGGCACCCATGGAAGCACCAGTAGTCAACAGACCATCCACCTGAAATCTGTTATGACATCATTGTGTCAAGAGGTCTGTAACTATTTTAACAAATATCCACCATCCTTGCTGTGAAAAAATATTTTGATCCCAATGGGCTACAAAAACAAAGGATGTTATATATTGTCCTTGAACAAACTTAATAATTTTTGATAGCTTTTAAGATCATCAAATGGACTTCTTTCAGTAAGTTTGACATAAAGTGTTTCTCAAGTTATAATTCGGTGCATAACTGCCTGAAATTTGCATAAAGAGCCCTAGAACCATGATGACACATGGACCATGGAACATCATACCTAAAAATGACCTTCACTGTTGCAGTATTGTTCTGTATGCTGTATCGTTTCTAATACTGATACTGTATCGTTTCTAATCATAAGTACTCAGCCTGTATTTTTATGCTTCAGTTCACAGAGAATGTTGTGTATTTCGTACAAATCGTTGATGTGGAGGCATCTGGACCTTTCAGTCGTCCCCCGGAGCCAGGCTTGTTGGCATGGTTACAGCTCAGCCACCGCCTCAACTTGTTTCACCAGGTATATACTGGACCTAATGTTAACAAAACTAAATATCATTAGACACCACCCAGAAGTATACTCTAGTAGTTTTATTCAAAATGCATGCCTGGGTTCTAGTAAGTGCATTTTTAGCAGGAATGGCCAACAACCGGAATATCCTATCATCAGTGTGAAAATATTAAGATGAGCTTGCTTTCTTTGGTGAAGATAATAATAATTTGTGACTACTACACATTCTAAAAGTAAATGAGGACTGATACTTATTTTCAACTAGCATACTGTGGTGCCACTACTACCTTGCCATTGCCATTACGCTAATAAAAATAAATCCAGGCTAGAACCCTGGTTCATTATTACTGTAACAACAGATGGATTTGTAATGAAATCTATATTTGACATGAAATGTATTTCATGATGCGTCTTTGTTCATAATTTGATGTTTTCAGTCCAGCCTGTACATTTGGCAGTCGCCCAACCACAGAAGGATTGCTGAAGCTGTAGGAATGAGGAACATCGGTGGGGACAGACTAGTGGCACGTCCCAAAATGGTATGACTGTTACACCGTTTTCTGTAAATTGAATTGATGTTGTATTAATCTAATAGCACATGTTTACATGTAGTTTAGTTGTAGTATTGAGTATTTTTTATCATACTGCTGCATGGGTTCCTGACACCTGAATTCCAGAGTACCGCATGGTAGCTAATAGGCTAAACCCCTTAGCGACATGCCCTGAAATCCGTTGCTCTGTGTGCCCGCTGGATAATTTTAGAAGAATGTTGCTATGGCAGTACTCCGTGAATGCAAACCTTCATTCTTAAGACTAAGATTTCAGTTACAAAACATTTTTTTTAAATCATTGTTCTAACATGTATAATTTCTTTTTACCCTGCTTGTTATAGGTCTTATTGGTACCAAAGTCTGTGGATGCAGAAATCCCTCTGACACTCCAGTCCATGAAGCTAGTGATGCCAGACACGCCTGCACCCCCACCCACCATCCCTCTGTACCAAGAAGCCCTGAAACACTGCCAACTGGGCGAGGGGACCTCCTCCACCCCCCAAGTCTGTTACATCACGAAAAACATAGGGGTCGTTGGGAGGGTGCATGGGGTTTGTTTCAAAGACATTTCTGTTTTGGAGAAGGTGCAGGGTTTATACAAGGACAATGCGGCGTTGTTGGAAGAGCCGAAAAGCAAGATAGAAGAGATGTGTGGTAGACCAGTAGTGGTACAGGCCAAACCAGTGGATGGAGAGGACAAACAAGAAACTAGCTCTTCTACTGTCAATGGTAAGTTTGGCAGACTTGTTTCTTTTATTTACCCATAACATACAGCAGAACAAGTGATCAGCCAACTAATCTGTAATTCATATAAAATACAACATCGTGACTGTATATTATCCGTGGTACCAGTCCGACCATGAGTAGGATTGCACAAATAAAAAAAAGCTGGTACCACAATAAGGCTGGAACTAAGGGTGATGTGGAATACACCGGCCATGTTGTATTCTATTTATTCGTCATCCACCGGAGAAAATACAGCTTTGAATGTGCATGCCAGAATTTGAGAAAATTTGCACTCAGTGTACTCTTGATCATTGCATGATTTTTAGGGATCAACCAAATTTGAATGTTATTGTTACCTGGTCTTGGAGCTCAAGCCTCTTTAAATATGATAGCCTAAGGGTAGATTTGCAAAATAATGAAAAATACACACAAGACCCTCTGTAGATTTTAAATTCGGCAACAAACCAATGAAATTTTGTTGGTTTTCAGAAAGCATAATTGTTCCTTTAACTGTCATCTGACAAGTATATTCTGTAACTTTAATATCTTTCTATTCCAGAGAAAAGAAGCTATTCTTCAGTATCTTCCACGTGCACTACCAAGACTAATAAGAGAACCATACCGCAATGGATGTTACCCAAGACAGAAAGGAAGAGGTCACCAGAAGATGCTCAGATAAAAGAACTGTCAGTTTCTCCTGGAAAAAGGAAGCGCAAGAGCCCGGCACAAGCTAACAGGATAGAGTACTGCATGAGTGAGGCAGAACTGGTGCAAATGGCTGAACAGATATTGCAAAAGGTAAATGTTTTATATTGGTTTTGTATACAGTACTTTATGGTTGTGTTACTAAGCTAAACATCAGGTACAGGTATACAGAGCTTTAGGTGCATCTTTGTTGTTGCTTATAACATTTTTAGTAAATCAAAATAAGTCAAAAAGTTTCAAAGTTTAGAGTACAGGTATCTCTATTTAGGTACAGTACCTGTACATTGATTTGGGGGTATTCAATATATTGTACCGGCTAGTAATGAGATATGCATATACAACCTTGTTGTACCAGAAAACTAATAATAGCTTTCCTTGAGGTTTGCTAAAACTCTTCTTTTTCTTTGTAAAGTTCAATTGCCTTGTCTTTGCATCTAAGCTTTGATTTCTAAAAGTATTTTTAGGCATTGAGTGAGACAAAAATATAATCTATGTAATATACATTTTGAGAGTCAGTTTTAATATTTTACTCATACCTACACAGACAAAGGATCAGTCCATCAACAATGGGCAGGAGGATGAAGATCTTTTCCCAAAGAATCAAAATCATCATGGAGAGTCTACAAAGAAAGATGTCTCGGAGCCAGAGGAAGAAGCCATTGTTACAAAAGGTGGGTGGGCAGGGTTCAGATGTACTTCATTCAAAAATCTACATTGTATGTGACAGTTATTATGTTTAATTCATGGAAGAAAGACATAATTGTTGCTTTTGCTCCATTTCTTCTCCTTTCTTCTCCAAACAAATAAGGTGAGTGGCCTGGATTAGACAGCTGTCATCAAGGATATAGAGTTGCAGATGACACCCTGCACCTTTCACCAGGTGTTTGATTAAATTTTGTTTGTAGCAAGTGGCAGGACAGAACTGGGAGGCTGAGGTCACCATGTAGATGAGAATGTGTTTGAGTGAGAATAAACAAAGCAGCAGTAGGTTGGTAGGCAAACCCATGTGAAGGTAGACATATATTTGCCTGACATTTCTTGTATTATTTTTTGTTACCTCCTATAAAAGCCTTCCTTTACAAAAAGCCTTTGGCTGATTTATGTACTGTTCTGGATAAGCTTTGCTCTTGATTTTTTGGTGGCAAATATAAGTAGCTTGTCAGGCGAGGAAGAAGATAATAGGTTAATGTCCCCTAGCAACTTATTTTGGAAATGCAGGCCTGGCGTATTTTTGTCAGAAACTTTGGAAGGAGCTGAAACAAAAAAATTAAACCTTTGTCATGATTTATATACACTATCGATCTACTGTTGTCTAATTAATGTCTTACAACAAAATAAGCTAGTTTTGTTTCATTTTTTTCTAATTGTGATCATTCTTTCGACAGGTATTGCCAAAAGTGATGCCAAGGTCAAATTCAAAGAAGACATAAGTTCAGAAGTCAAAGTTGACATGGAGGTGACGCAACTACTTGATGACATCTTCACGACAAGAAGAAGAAAGTTCACTATGGAAGTTCCAAAACCCAGCAAAACAAGGTATGCTTATACTTTTTGTAGAAAGGCCGACACTGTCAGGCTGAAGTGGAAAGCCATTTCCTACTTTCCGATGAACTTCGAAATGCATGAAAATTGCTACAATTTGGTCCACCAGGCAAAAGAAATTGCATCACCCTTGCCATGGACTAATACTTCACTGGTTCAGCAACTGCCCACAGTGACACAAATATACAACCCACAGGCTTTTGGGGAAATTGAAAAAAACTCTGCTTAGATAAAACGATCATACACTTCTGTTGTATTACCACACTAATTTGCCAACCCTAGTCAAATTTTGACACCAACCCAGAACCTAAACAGACTGTAGCCAGACACCATTTTTTTTTTGCCGGGGCGCCGAAGGCGCCCGGCTTTGTCCCCGGTTTAATGGTTCGTCCTTGGATGGGTCTGCTATGGTCGCAAAATGTACCGTGCGTTTTTACGACAATTCTCAGCCCTTCTCAGCCCTTCAAATAAACGCAATGTACCGTGCGTTTTTACGACAATTCTCAGCCCTTCTTAGCCCTTCAAATAAACGTTGTAAGAATACTGTTTATCCATGACCTCTACTCGTACAGAAAACATTGCAGCGCTCATTAGCAAAGTCTAGGAAAGGAAAATGTTTCTTGATTTGCAGTAAAACACTGGTCATGTAACATTTGAGGAGTTGTCGTTAAATCGCACGGTTCATTTTGCGATAGCGTTGACGGGTCCGGGTATTTAGCGGAATAACCCGGAATAACCCGGAATAACCCGGAATAACCTTAATAAAGGATGAAAGCTACCGAAATACAGTGTGCTTTGATAAGTTAAGATCGCAGAATGCAATATTTTGGCATAAAATAATGTATATATGGCCATGGGAACAAGAAATATTACGGTTATTCCGGGTTATTCCGGGTCATTTCGGGTTATTCCGGTAAATACCCTCACGGGCGTTGACGGTGCGGAGGAGGTGAGATTTTTATCGTACAGAAATTGGTACAGTTTGTAAAGTTATCTTTCTGGAATTCGGATGTATTAAAATATAACATTACATTCTAAGGCGTAGTGTCATGTGAGTAAAATGAGCACGACATTTGACGAAAGATTTTGTGGAGGGTATACAGTCAAGTTTATTGTGCAACGATTGGAACAGTTTACGTGCGGGTGGGAGGGGGGCGTGCGTCTATATATGCAGCTGCAGGAGGTCCTGCAGGACATTTTCGATCGTAAGAGTAACGTACAATTTGAAAAGATAGTGATCATGAATTCGGACACATTGAAACATATTTCCAAGGAACGGTATATAGTTTTTTTAGTAAAACCAGTGTGTGGGGATTGACGAGAATTTAGATAGTTTAATGGTGCACTGTGCTTGAGCCGATGCGAGGCATTATGCAGGGCATTTTTGATTGTAAAAATATCGTACAAGTTGAAAAGATGGATCGGATTCTAATACATTAAAACATACATTTCCAAAGAATAGTAGAAAACAACGGATTGTAGCTAACTGTTAAACAATCAGCAAAGCAGTTGGCAAGATGTCACACCTGAACTTTTGTAGATTTTTGCTTTTTGTTGGTACTAGTAAGATGTTATGTGATCAAGACAATATTTTCTTTCTGTTTCAGTGACGCCTTAGACTGTTCTCTGCTATATATACAAGTGACACAGTAATATACAGAAACTTACAGCTAGCAAAAGTCTGTACTCAATAAGATTTTACACAGTACACATTTATACTTCTTCTGCTGAAATCTACGCATTACATTTTGCATCCAACCAAAGAGGTTTGAAAGAGAGTCCTTGATCCAACCAAATTAGACCTTGAGACCTATTAACAGATCATTGATCACTGTGCATTTTGCACATACCAGACTCAATCGTGCCACTGAGCACTGCATTTTGCACACACCAGACCAATTGTGCCACTGAGCACTGTGCATTTTGCACACACCAGACCTATCGTGCCATTGAGCACTGTGCATTTTGCACACACCAGACCTATCGTGCCATTGAGCACTGTGCATTTTGCACACACCAGACCAATCGTGCCATTGAGCACTGTGCATTTTGCACACACCAGACCAATCGTGCCATTGAGCACTGTGCATTTTGCACACACCAGACTCAATCGTGCCACTGAGCACTGTGCATTGTGCAAATAAAGTCAAGCAAAGAACACATATATTGTGAACAATGTGTGAATCTATTTTATCGGGAAAATACCACCAAGGTGACATCATTTTCAGTGGAGATAATAGAGGCAAACAATGCACTGCAAATGCTTTAATGGCAGTTGTTAACCACAGTACTTGCAGACAAGCAATTACCTGGACAAGTACAGACCTTGATGGTGTACTTTTTCAAGGAGATGCACTATACACCTACATAAAACCATCACTAAGATCTGGTGTGGAGTTCCTCTCCGTTGATGATATTCCAGACTATTTGCAACTTTACAACAATACTGTACGTGTATCAATAAAAGAGTCTTACACTGGAGACATATTTGCCACAGAAGCAGTCTATCCTTATTACACCTTAAAGAAAGCCCTAGAAGCAGCATTTGCTGAATCCAACACTTGTCTTTTCATAACAGCACATGGAATAACTGGTTCAACAGTAGCATTGTTGCACGCTGATAACAAGTATTTTGTTTATGACTCACATGCCAGAAGTCCCATAACAGCATTGCCAGATAGCCATGGCACTTCTACTTTAAGCATGCACAGTTCAAACAGCAATCTAGTTTCATTCTTGCAACAACTTAACTGGAACACAACATGCAATTTTGAGGTTGTCCCAGTACAAGCAGAAAATGTTTTCTTATCAGTTGAACCTACTGGTATACACATTATCAATCTGACTAGCAATGTTTCTTCTATGATTGAGTCAGAAAACTGCTTTCAAGTTCAACAACAACACACATACACCTTGGTTAAACCAGAGTTTGTATCTACGAAAGAGAACCTACAACAACCAAACACAGCATTTCCATTTGCACCACATTGTAACCAAAGTACTGGGAAAAACATTGTGCCATGCACCACAAGCAAACATCCAAGTGCTATGCCAGAGAACAGGAATGAAGGCCTCTTGAATCAATTAGTAATGTCACCAAATGCAGCATCAAATTTAAATGATAAAAAAGTGCAAGGTCTTGCAATCCAAAGCGCAATATGCAAGGACAAACAAGAAAAACAAACCTATCAACAGAAGACAGAGAGTCTTGCAGAACAAAGAACATCATACAAAGCAAAGAAAGCAAATGAGACCTGTGAGCAAAAAGCAGCACAGCAAAGAGCATCATATAAAGCGAACAAAGGTTTCCAGCCAACTTCCCATAGATTTTAGATATAAACTTCTAGTTTAATAATGATGCACATTTTACTGGAACACAACATGAAATTTTGAGGTAGTCCTTCCAAATGCGCCCCGGCCAGCTTTTTTTAAAAGCTTTCTTGTTACATTTTTCACTTGATTCATTTTTGACGTTGACTGTATTTTTTATCTTTCCTTAGAAACGGGAAGCCTAGGTCCAGGGGACAAGATAATGAGATTGAAACGGAGTCCCAGGGATCCATCAGTTGTTCAACATTGACTGGAATTCAAGATGTAACTGACCAAGAAGCAAGCCTTAGGACTTCAGCAGACTTCTTAGGAGGTGGTGCCAAAAATGGAGATCCACAAAATTCACCAGTCACAAGTTCTGATCGTACTAAAGTAAAGAAGACAGCCATGGACACTGACTTCTCTTTCCTAGATTCCATTATAGGAGAGAAACGAGTTATAAAGAAAAAAGGATTCGTCAACGAGAGGCAAAGATATGGGGCAGAAGATGTGTCTGATTCTGAGGAGCCCTTCCTGGATTCCATTATCTACTCAAAGAGGAGGGAATGGGAAAAAGACAGTTCAGTAGTAGACACTGAGCAAGACACCTCTTCTACATATGGTGGTAACTCAAGAGTCTGCAGCGATAGTACTAGAAGCCCTTGGAAGAAAAATCCTAAAACTCAACCACAAAATAAGAACAACCAAAGCATAGATAGGCTTTCGTTTCTTGATAACATTGTGAGTGGAAAGAAGAAAGGGGAAAAATCTGAGCGGGAATTAGACGGATCTAAAAATGATGAAAGTCACTCGGTAGCTTCAGATGGAAGCCTGTCATTCTTAGATGACATCATAGGGGGCGCTGGTAGGAGAAAAACTTGTGGAAAGTGCAAGCTACAGTTCCAGAAAGTTGCATGAAGAAGAGTCCAGTGTAGGCTCCAATCAGGAAGACAATTTCTCTTTTCTTGATGAAATCATTCTCGGATCCAGAAAGAAGAAGAAATGACATTGCCTGACTGTTTTAAATCTTGGGGTATTAGACATTTTGTAATACATGTAGTTTTTTATAATTTGCATTCAATTTTATGCAAGTTTGCATTTTGTATACTAGGTATTACCTGTTCACCCATGTGCAATAGTTGCTATTAAGTGTTCCATTCCTTGGATGTGCAATATATCCCTACTTGTTACAAATTTTAACTTTTACAAATGTCTCAAAATGTTAGGGATACATTTTACAGCCTGCCTTTAGGTAATTTTTTGCATTCCAATTTTTATGTACCATTTTCCAATTTTTATGTACCATTTTTTCATCAATGAACTACTATAGATATAGAAAATGTATGAATTGACTTTTGATTGAAACTGTTCTTGGGTACATTGTAATTTGTAAATACATTATTGTACATGTCTCAGCATCTTGAATGTCCGATAACAATTTCTGACTTTGAAGCTTAAGGCCACACCAATTTAATTTCTTGGTTCACGGATTCGCTCGCTCCTATTTTTTGGGGAAAAAAATAAAAATAAAAATTACCACTCAGCAAATTTTCACCATTAATGAAGCCATTCACCAACTTTCTGGTCGTAGCAAATTGGCCTTTATATTATAAGCTCCTTAAAGTGTGGGTACAGGTGCTGTTACTGTACAATAATAGTGTTTTTGTACTTTTTTCAAGCTGAAAACTTTTTTCTTTATGTTTTGGATTATTCGTTACCTTTACCCCACCCATTTTACAATTTTTATTTTTATTTCGCCCTCTCGCTCCATATTTTTTATGAAAAAATCCGTGAACCAAGAAATTGAATTGGTGTGGCCCAATAGAAATTTTTTAGTTTAGGCCTCCAGCTTTTTGTCTTTATCTTTTATCTAAAACCAGCCTTTAAGTCTTTTGACAATACATTAAGTACATGAAGACTTAGTCCTTATAGACCAGTTTAGTTATTGCAATCATTGTCTACGTAAACAAAAATATCATGCGGAAAATGCGGATCTATCAACAACTTCTTCAGGGTCTAGTCTCAAGGATGTGAGAATGTGATTTGCAAGTTGTTGTCCGCAAAGAGAAATGCTTGTGTCGACGAGCCGTCCGCCATTCCATGAATATAGATGAGAAAAAGTAAAGGACCTAAGACAGAACCTTGAAGTACACCTATGCTAACATTGAGCCAATCAGAACGTTCTCCATCAACAACAACACGCTGGACCCTGCCATGGAGAGAACTGTGAAACCAGTTCAAGAGAGGTTCATCCACCCTGTTTTCTTTGTAGCTTAGATAAAAGGCCTTTATGCCACACTTTATCAAAAGCACAAAAAAATCGAGATATATATTCGATACAGTTGTGCATTTATTTTAATGATCCTAGTACGCGTGCCTAACCTGACCAAAAGATCTAAGCCAGCCCCCCCAAAAAAACATACAAAGCTCGATGCAGCACATTGAGAAAAAGCCAGATCAACTATTTTCGAACTTGACCTTGAAGTTCCTTTTCACACACTACGCGCCTAGCTAACAATTGTCATATCATTGATATCCATCGAGTTATCTTATTAACAGCCAAATGCACTTACGTACAAAGCCAGCTGCAGCACCGTGACAAAAACGCCTTTGCACTTCCGAAATTAAATGCTAGGGTGCTCAAACCTGCCCCACTTTGTCATGACTCTGCAAGCTATCTACCATCCAAATGTCAAGACCATATCACGTCCGGGAGATACATAGAAAAAACTGCTATGAAAGAATATTCTCATTAATTATGCAAATGTACTCCTATTTTGCATAATTAGTATTTCATTTTGTACAACATTGTCTGAGGTACCTGCATACCAAAAATCATGAAAATCCGTTGTTCCATTCTAGAGTTATCGTCTTTATAAGTTTTTGACAAAATTTCACCCAGGCGTTCTTGAGTTATCTTGTTTACGCACACACATACACACACACACACACACACACACTCACACACTCACACAGACAAACGCAGGGTAAAATATAACCTCCATCGCATTTCATGGAGGTAAAAAAATTGATTGAAAATTTGTTTCCCCACAAACGTAATATAACTTTATTGCACAACAATTGTACGAGGTACAAAGTATGGCATCTACATAACTACAGTGCTATAACTTAACTTAGGGCTTATCTAACTAATACAGGAGTTGTAGTATGGTATAATGGTACAGTCGGCCCCTCGTGCCCGGACTATCGTGCCCATATTGCTGGCACCGGGAGCGCTCCTTGCCCCATGGAAAGATGAGTCTTAGCTTTGAGTTTGAACATGTTTCTGCTTAGATGTTATGTAGGGGACAACAAGAGCTGTATGTTTGTCTTACACGTTGCCAAACTCACAGGGAATATTAGTGGCACAATTTCTAGGAAGATTATCGAGTTATTGCGGTGGTTGTACAATTAATTACAACGGCGTCACTGCAAGCAGATAAATGGCGTCAATCCTGAAATACGCCTCCGTATTGTTCCGTGTCTGTAGCCTGAATTCTCCTGTCACAGCAAAGTTCCCTGTTTCAGGACGACTTGCAGACCAAGATGGAGTAAAGGAGGCAGGAACCGGATCCGTCGAATCAAACTCGTGATGGATAACAGACTGTCGATTTCAAACCAAGGTGCTACTAAGTATCTCTCTATTATGCAAATCTGCGCGAGACAAGTGCATTCCTCAGAGAATAAAGAGACTCTTTTTTACACAACCAGTGCTTTATTCTCACCGACGTTTCGGTGACCATCTGTCACCTTCTTCAGGGCAATTCTGACTGGTTCACATTGTACTGCAGGACAGATGTCGCTGCTCACAGTTCAGATGCGGTCACAAAACGAAAAATATTTACATATGTATATACAGAGAGCTTTATGCACATATTTACAATGCGTTCCCAAACGTAAAGGAGTGTAATACATCCATAACGCAATCAGTTGTCAATTAACGATGAATTAATGTAAGTTTTTTTCTACTTCTTAAGAATATTGTCCCACACGTGGCGGAGTTTGTACCCACCCCCCCCCCCCCCCCCACCCCCTCATCTCGGTGCATTCCTCGAGAACTGAAAGGTGGGAAACAACAACCCGGTAAATAAACAGAACCGGTAAACTCATTAGAGTAACTATGCAGGCTTTTCATTGACGTCATACTAATTATAATTTGAATCCTCCGACGGCCATGTTGGCGGTAGCATCTTCCTTTGGTTTACAGTCGTACGTCAACGGGCGTCAAGTCCGCGGTCTTGAAGTTCAAGCAAGTCCACGTCTTAAGAAACTCCAAGGCTCGGCTGGTATCGGCGCGTCCTCGGTCTTAACGTTAACCATGAAAAGTCCGCGGTAAGTGCAACTACGTCTTATTATTATGTTACCGGTATATAACTTTATTGCACAACAATTGTACAAGGTACAAAGTATGGCATCTACATAACTACAGTTCGTAACCAACCTGACTAAAATAATTCAACGGATCCGATTCATACCTATTTACAGTTCTATACAAATGTAGCTTAACGTAAGGTGCATTTAACTAATACAGGAATTGTAGTGTGGGGTAATGTTTCTTACATTTATTGGAGGCTTTTACAATCATTGAAGGAATTTCTAATGTCTAAACCTTCTTTGATATATTATCCTATATCTGCAGTGCAGGGAATGTCTCATGTCATGATGTATTTAAATTTGTACTTCAGGTCCATTGAGATAAATCCTTATGTATAAAAAGACAGACTTGTGTCTAGAGAATTTCGTAAATCAGAATATTTGGAACATACAACCATAAAGTGATATTTTTGGAATCTCCCGGTTTCTATATTTAATTTGTGACAGCCAATTCCGAGTTGTGTGATTGCTCTACGAACGTTAAGGCTTTTTATGGTTGAAATGTAATTTTCTTGGTTGTAATTCTTCTTTAACGTAGAAAGAGAGGAGAGTTTGGAATTGTATCGAATAGAGGAATATACATGTAGTACATTGTTAAAGCAAGGTCGACGATAACGCCTTGCAGTAGTTTTGTCATTTCTTTCTTTCTTTCTCTTTCTCTCTTCCTCTCTTTATCTTTCTCTCTTTCTCTTTCTCTCTTTCTCTCTTTCTCTCTTTCTCTCTTTCTCTCTTTCTCTCTTTCTCTCTTTCTCCCTTTCTCTCTTTCTCTCTTTCTCTCTGTTTCTGTCTTTAATACCCTATTGGAGTGTCAACAAAATTGTAGAAATACATCTGGTTTCACGAATTCATTGATTTCAAACAGCCCCTTTTCTAAGCAACTTCGCAATTATTCAACAGTGGTGGAACCAACCAGAAGCAGGCCGTCGTTTTGGCCCTCGATTCCTAGCCGGTGTTTATTCCTAGCCGGTGTTTGAGCCGGCGATTTGTCTTTGCACAGAACATAGCATCTGATTCGTACGTCGATTCAAAGAAACTAACAATTCTTAATTTCCTGTAGATAAGTTTCCGGGTCGGAGTTCAAATCTGACCGGAGTTGGCGGAAGGGTGATGGGTGGAGACATACTGCTGCGATTGTAGCTTAGGCTTCAAGTTCCGGCCCGACACACTTGGTATGGTTGGAAAGGTTGCTTAGTAAGGAATCGAAAGATAAAAACCGCAAAATTTTCGGATTCGTCCTTGTCGAGATATTCTTGAGCATACGGAGTCTATTTGGGCGCAACCGCTAGCTATCTTTAGGAAACACCGCCTGTCAAGGCACCGCACCGGGTAGGGACATACGGCTGCGATTGTAGCTTAGGCTTCAAGTTCCGGCCCGACACACTTGGTACGGTTGGAAAGGTTGCTTTGTAAGGAATCGAAAGATAAAAACCGCAAAATTTTCGGATTCGTCCTTGTCGAGATATTCTTGAGCATACGGAGTCTATTTGGGCGCAACCGCTAGCTATCTTTTGGAAACACCGCAGGTCAAGGCACCGGGTAGGGACATACGGCTGCGATTGTAGCTTAGGCTTCAAGTTCCGGCCCGACACACTTGGTATGGTTGGAAAGGTTACTTAGTAGGGAATCGAAAGATAAAAACCGCAAAATTTTCCGATACGTCCTTGTCGAGATATTCTTGAGCATACGGAGTCTATTTGGACGCAACCGCTAGCTATCTTTTGGAAACACCGCAGGTCAAGGCACCGGGTAGGGACATACGGCTGCGATTGTAGCTTAGGCTTCAAGTTCCGGCCCGACACACTTGGTATGGTTGGAAAGGTTACTTAGTAGGGAATCGAAAGATAAAAACCGCAAAATTTGCCGATACGTCCTTGTCGAGATATTCTTGAGCATACGGAGTCTATTTGGACGCAACCGCTAGCTATCTTTTGGAAACACCGCCTGTCAAGGCACCGCACCGGGTAGGGACATACGGCTGCGATTGTAGCTTAGGCTTCAAGTTCCGGCCCGACACACTTGGTATGGTTGGAAAGGTTGCTTAGTAAGGAATCGAAAGATAAAAACCGCAAAATTTTCGGATACGTCCTTGTCGAGATATTCTTGAGCATACGGAGTCTATTTGGACGCAACCGCTAGCTATCTTTTGGAAACACCGCCTGTCAAGGCACCGCACCGGGTAGGGACATACGGCTGCGATTGTAGCTTAGCCTTCAAGTTCCGGCCCGACACACTTGGAATGGTTGGAAATGTTGCTTAGTGAGGAATAGAAAGATAAAAACCGCAAAATTTTCGGATACGTCCTTGTCGAGATATTCTTGAGCATACGGAGTCTATTTTGGCGCAACCGCTAGCTATCTTTTGGAAACACCGCCTGTCAAGGCACCGCACCGGGTAGGGACATACTGCTGCGATTGTAGCTTAGGCTTCAAGTTCCGGCCCGACACACTTGGTATGGTTGGAAAGGTTGCTTAGTAAGGAATCGAAAGATAAAAACCGCAAAATTTTCGGATTCGTCCTTGTCGAGATATTCTTGAGCATACGGAGTCTATTTGGGCGCAACCGCTAGCTATCTTTAGGAAACACCGCCTGTCAAGGCACCGCACCGGGTAGGGACATACGGCTGCGATTGTAGCTTAGGCTTCAAGTTCCGGCCCGACACACTTGGTACGGTTGGAAAGGTTGCTTTGTAAGGAATCGAAAGATAAAAACCGCAAAATTTTCGGATTCGTCCTTGTCGAGATATTCTTGAGCATACGGAGTCTATTTGGGCGCAACCGCTAGCTATCTTTTGGAAACACCGCAGGTCAAGGCACCGGGTAGGGACATACGGCTGCGATTGTAGCTTAGGCTTCAAGTTCCGGCCCGACACACTTGGTATGGTTGGAAAGGTTACTTAGTAGGGAATCGAAAGATAAAAACCGCAAAATTTTCCGATACGTCCTTGTCGAGATATTCTTGAGCATACGGAGTCTATTTGGACGCAACCGCTAGCTATCTTTTGGAAACACCGCAGGTCAAGGCACCGGGTAGGGACATACGGCTGCGATTGTAGCTTAGGCTTCAAGTTCCGGCCCGACACACTTGGTATGGTTGGAAAGGTTACTTAGTAGGGAATCGAAAGATAAAAACCGCAAAATTTGCCGATACGTCCTTGTCGAGATATTCTTGAGCATACGGAGTCTATTTGGACGCAACCGCTAGCTATCTTTTGGAAACACCGCCTGTCAAGGCACCGCACCGGGTAGGGACATACGGCTGCGATTGTAGCTTAGGCTTCAAGTTCCGGCCCGACACACTTGGTATGGTTGGAAAGGTTGCTTAGTAAGGAATCGAAAGATAAAAACCGCAAAATTTTCGGATACGTCCTTGTCGAGATATTCTTGAGCATACGGAGTCTATTTGGGCGCAACCGCTAGCTATCTTTAGGAAACACCGCCTGTCAAGGCACCGCACCGGGTAGGGACATACGGCTGCGATTGTAGCTTAGGCTTCAAGTTCCGGCCCGACACACTTGTACGGTTGGAAAGGTTGCTTAGTAAGGAATAGAAAGATAAAAACCGCAAAATGTTCGGATACGTCCTTGTCGAGATATTCTTGAGCATACGGAGTCTATTTGGGCGCAACCGCTAGCTATCTTTTGGAAACACCGCTTTGGAAACACCGCCTGTCAAGGCACCGCACCGGGTAGGGACTTAAGGCTGCGATTGTAGCTTAGGGTTCAAGTTGTGGCCCAACACACTTGGTATGGTTGGAAAGGTTGCTTAGTAAGGAATAGAAAAATAAAAACCGCAAAATGTTAGGATACGTCCTTGTCGAGATATTCTTGAGCATACGGAGTCTATTTGGGCGCAACCGCTAGCTATCTTTTGGAAACACCGCCAGTCAAGGCACCGGGTAGGGACTTAAGACTGCGATTGTAGCTTAGGGTTCAAGTTGCGGCCCCACACACTTGGTATGGTTGGAAAGGTTGCTTAGTAAGGAATAGAAACATAAAAACCGCAAAATATTCGGATACGTCCTTGTCGAGATAATCTTGATCATACGGAGTCTATTTGGGCGCAACCGCTAGCTATCTTTTGGAAACACCACCTGTCAAGGCACCGTACCGGGTAGGGACATACGGCTGCGATTGTAGCTTAGGCTTCAAGTTCCGGCCCGACACCCTTGGTATGGTTGGAAAGGTTGCTTAGTAAGCAATCGAAAGATAAAAACCTCAAAATATTCGGATACGTCCTTGTCGAGATATTCTTGAGCATACGGAGTCTATTTGGGCGCAACCGCTAGCTATCTTTTGGAAACACTGCCTGTCAAGGCACCGCACCGGGTAGGGACTTAAGACTGCGATTGTAGCTTAGGGTTCAAGTTGTGGCCCGACAAACTTGGTATGGTTGGAAAGGTTGCTTAGTAAGAAATCGAAAGATAAAAACCGCAAAATATTCGGATACGTCCTTGTCGAGATATTCTTGAGCATACGGAGTCTATTTGGGCGCAACCGCTAGCTATCTTTTGGAAACACTGCCTGTCAAGGCACCGCACCGGGTAGGGACTTAAGACTGCGATTGTAGCTTAGGGTTCAAGTTGCGGCCCGACACACTTGGTATGGTTGGAAATGTTGCTTAGTAAGAAATCGAAAGATAAAAACTGCAAAATATTCGGATACGTCCTTGTCGAGATATTCTTGAGCATACGGAGTCTATTTGGTCGCAACCGCTAGCTATCTTTTGGAAACACCGCCTGTCAAGGCACCGCACCGGGTAGGGACATACGGCTGCGATTGTAGCTTAGGCTTCAAGTTCCGGCCCGAGACATTTGCTATGGTTGGAAAGGTTGCTTAGTAAGCAATCGAAAGATAAAAACCTCAAAATATTCGGATACGTCCTTGTCGAGATATTCTTGAGCATACGGAGTCTATTTGGCCGCAACCGCTAGCTATCTTTTGGAAACACCGCCTGTCAAGGCACCGTACCGGGTAAGGACATACGGCTGCGATTGTAGCTTAGGGTTCAAGTTCCGGCCCGACACCCTTGGCATGGTTGGAAAGGTTGCTTAGTAAGGAATCGAAAGATAAAAACCGCAAAATTTTCGGATTCGTCCTTGTCGAGATATTCTTGAGCATACGGAGTCTATTTGGGCGCAACCGCTAGCTATCTTTAGGAAACACCGCCTGTCAAGGCACCGCACCGGGTAGGGACATACGGCTGCGATTGTAGCTTAGGCTTCAAGTTCCGGCCCGACACACTTGGTACGGTTGGAAAGGTTGCTTTGTAAGGAATCGAAAGATAAAAACCGCAAAATTTTCGGATTCGTCCTTGTCGAGATATTCTTGAGCATACGGAGTCTATTTGGGCGCAACCGCTAGCTATCTTTTGGAAACACCGCCTGTCAAGGCACCGCACCGGGTAGGGACTTAAGGCTGCGATTGTAGCTTAGGGTTCAAGTTGTGGCCCGACACACTTGGTATGGTTGGAAAGGTTGCTTAGTAAGAAATCGAAAGATAAAAACCGCAAAATATTCGGAT